>NC_056728.1:495012038-495112038 GCF_019279795.1 Protopterus annectens | reverse complement strand
TATATATATATATATATATATATATACACATTCTTATGAAAGCAGTCCTTTGGGAACTCTCAGAATCATTACTTTGGTATTTTCTGACGTCATACAGTCTATTAAACCTTTAGGGAGTATTTCCTGTTTGAGAATGTTTTTGTATGAAAGCAGTCTTTTGATATTCCCCGCACCTGATATCATGCAGTCTATTAATAAGCTCCTTTGTGTTCTGTTTCAAGGTGAATTATGTAACAGTCTAGGAAGTCTGTTGATTCTTGTACCTGGGTCCTTATCTGTTTCCCTTGAAGTGTGTATTGAACATTGAACATTCAGTTGAATGTCTTTTTTAAGGAGTTATTCTTATCAGCATTTTTCTCAAGCTGTACCAGACTTTTATATGTTACATTTACAAATGAATACCATTTTATTTTATTTTTAACCCTTCAGCAAATAGAAATGCATGCATCTGACTACATTATTTTATTTATATTTTAGCAACAGAAGTATATATATGCATCTAACTAGCAAACAGGTGTACATGCATTTGTAAATCTCTATCTATATGTATATATCTAACAGTTCCCTCTGTTTTGTTTTAAAAATACTGATATCCATTTTTTGGTGTTATGATTTACATGAAACACATTAAGAAACAAAACCTTTATTTTTCTTTTGATGCAGCAAGTTAACACAATTACTGCTAGAATTAGATGAATTATCCAACTTAACTTTTTTCTTTTGAAGACCATTCTGTAAAAATGTTTTACCAGTTATGATCTGTATTTTGCAATTGCTGAATATGACTCTATACAGTGATTGTTACTGCAAAGGCACTGCAGCCTTGTGTTTTAGAAATAGCCACATATGTCATAAATGTCAAGCTTTGACTTGTTACTATACATACAAATGAACTGAGGAGCAATTTTTGTGAACAGTTTAAAACTTGAATGCAAAATTGTCCATTTACACAGATTTACAGAGTGTTGTAGAATACATGGTTTATACACTAAAAATGCTGTTTACATATTAAACCATTTACTGTACAGCATAAGCTTGCTTGTACAGAATGTTTTTGTATTTGTACATACATGGGCTGTAATGTACACTCAGTCCAGTTTACAAACTTAATATTAAACTGAAGCCTGCTAATTAAACATTACTGAAACATTAAAATGTATTTTTGGTATTTTTGTCTTACTACTGTACATGTCAATTAACACAGACCAATATGTTTTTTTTTATACTTTTATTTTTGTCCTTTCTGCAGTACAGTTTACATGGTCATTGTAGAATTGAAAAGTAGCCTTCCTCCTGTAGTATGCAGCATTTTATTGTAGTATTGTTTATTTGCTTTATGCTGTGAGAATTGAATGTATGCCTGCCCTCTGGCTGTTAGGGACCCGCATAATTTATTTAAACTGCATAATATGGCCCGTCTGCTGGCTGTACTTGGTGTAACTGAGTTTTCTTTTACTTTTTTGCGAACAGATTATTAATGACATGCATGAACAATTGTGACATTTTATTACAATTACCAAACAAGATTTCTGCAGATTTTTATGCCGTTTTGCTTAGTGCTGTACATGAACACATAACAATTATGTTTTAGTAACAATAATGTGTTTTCAGCATTCCTTGTAACTACCCATCTCAGCCTGGGAAGATTTGAGCTCACATAAAACAAAATCTCTTACTTTTTTCCTGTTTGCGCATTTCAGACTCTGTAGACCACAGTACATCTCTTAACCCCTTCATCACTTCCTTTACCTTCAGTCATTTGCTAATACACTTGCAACTTGATATTAGAATGCAGTTGTAAAACACTTAGAACTATAATAACTATTTGTAATTTGCATAACTATGCATACATTTTAAACTTGAGTTTTATTTGTAGTATTATATACCCAGTACAACTTTATATTAGTAACATTGCTTTTGAATACTGTTTTTGCTGGAGTCTCTGCTATTTCTGATGCTATTATACAATTACAAACTATTGTGAAAAAGAAAAGAGATAGTAGCTTAACTAACACATACTTAAAACCGATATATTTACATTATTTACATTTGCTGTTTTCTGACTTTTGCTCCTGTGAATTTTAAACAGATGCACTTTAGGTGAAAAGAAAGTACTTACATGTCAGTCTTGTGACCTTATGTCTTTAATGCTTTTAACTACACTTATTTGAGTTATATGCCCTAGAACTGATCTGTTATTTGAAATGGTGATTTTACATTACTGTTTAACTATGTCTTCCTTGAACTAAATGAAAGTTACATTAGATCCTGCTGTGTACACTAACCATTTTCTAGCTGTAGAATAGTATGTCATAAATTATTTTTTATTACCGTAGCTAACAGCTGTTGCTTTAACTCTTTACTAATCAGATTCGTGTTGTCTTGTGATTCTGCACAGGCCTTTTGATATTTCTCAGTATTCTGTTCTGCTGACTCTAAAGCTCTTATGCACTTCTGAAAAAGTGTTTGCATATGTTGTCTAAACTTTCTGAACTCACTCTATCTGTCTCTTAGAAGTTTATTAAATTTTTTGTCAGTTCATCATAAACCTTGTCTTTGTTCTTATCTGTTTTGTACTGTGCAGTGGTTTTATGCCACTTTTGTCTAATAAGATGTACAGAAGATTCTGTCAATAACTGATTTGACTGCTGTTGTAACTCTGAAATTAATATTTTGCATGTGGTGACAGGACATAATGCAAATGTATGACCCTTATTTGGTTGTTTACCATTAACAATGGTCTGACGTTTACTTTTATGACATTGCACACAGAAAATAGTTTCATATGACTTGCATAACAAACATTTACTCTCATACCAATCATGTTTCTGTTTAAGATACCAATCAAACATAATCCATTTACATATTTCCTGACTGTCGACTTGCCCTAATAAGTTTTTACATTTACTAATATGCTGTTTATAAAACTTCTATAGTTTATCTAAAATTGATACAATAATAGCAATGCTGTGTTTACTAACTTTTTTGCTATCCTGATTTATGACATTCATGCTATTGTGTAACCACAAACATTTGCTTACCAAAGTCCATAGAGACAGCTGGCTATGCTGCTTACTGTAGATGGCTTGAAAACTTCTATAGTTACTTGAAAAGCTGGTGAAATGAATCTGGCAGTTGCAGATTCAAACCTGAAGTGTCACCAACCTGGAGAATTTATGGGACTGCTTACTTCCTGCACAGCAGTCCTACTCTGCATTTAGGCATCTGAGGAACTATACTGCTGCAAACTGTGGAAATTGAAGTGCTCCTATTCCGTACATGAATGTTAGTTGCTGTGCTTTCATTGAACTGACCTTATGCAAGGCACATGCACCACTCCACCTGTGTTCAGATACAGGCAAGACTCACCATTGAAAAGTTGTTTAAAATGAATGAATGACACTGATTGACAGTCTTGTCTTACTTACTGATACTGTCGACTGCAGCTTCTGTGTTGGTGCCTAGTAGAAATAAAACCACAGCATCTATTGCATGCTGGAACCAAAGTCTGATTAGCTGCTGTTTTAGTGCCTTGTAAAAAACAAAGTCTAGGTAGTGCACATAAACTTTGCAGACTAATAACCTTCTCAGCAGTATATTATTATGTTTCTTGGGCAGAACTAAATAACTTGTCTATATAACAGACGATATACAATACTGTACATTTTGCAGCTTTAATGTATTCAGATTTATTCTTCACACAGCATGAAAGATATTCTCCATTAATTAGATCTAACAACAATTCAGATCCGATCACACACACACACACACATATATATATATATATAGACAAGACTGTCAATCAGTGTCATAACTTGAGTGTTTCAGCCATTACACACAGAGCTGTCTGAGGAGGAGCACCTAATCTGTGATATATAGCAATAAGTAGCCTGTTTATTTGCTTATTTGTAGTAGTTATTGCTTATTCTAGATATTTATAGCAATTTTATTGAATACTGCATACCTGTACTGTATTTCATGGCTATTGTCTCACTGCTGGTTTTCTGCTGTGATAAACATTTCTGTAGTGTTCTTGTCTTTATACCTGCTGGCCTTGCAGTTGACCACCCCTACTCTAAATTTGATCTTGGACACTCCTCCCAGTCTAGTGTTATTAGCTCATTCTGCCTAATACAAAGTGAACATCTGAGAAGGCCGACCCACTTAGTTTCTTTCCTTCTGTTCCTCCTTTCTCCCTTTCCTAAAAAAAAAAAAATGCCTGAATCTCCTTGTGTTCTGACTGGGCTTCTCAAACATTTTGGAAATATAGAGTATATTTTAGTGCATTTATTAAAACTGTATCTGCCTTAATATTGCTGCAACTCAAGTGCTCTAGGTTGCACTGCATCTGAATTGTTTTAGTGTGTTTTATAGGTTCATAGGTCCATAGGTAGGTACTAGGCTATCTGCCCGAAGACATTTATAAGCCTAGCCAGAATGTGTTGGCTTTTGCAGCCCCCTTAGATTAGTTCCCTGTGCCTCTGTCCAGCAGAGCCACTGAAGTGATCCCCGAGGTAAACTTTCTGTTTCCCATCCACTTGTCATGGTTTCTCTTAAAGAGTGTTAGCGAGGAGCTCTGCCTAATGAGCAAACAAATAGAGAGGGAAAGATAATGGGAAGATAGGATTTTTTTTTTGGACTGCAGGTTAGAGATTGCTTTCCCTATCAAGGAATGATACTGGAATACAGGCAAAGAGAAAGAAATGGGGGGATCCTAAACAAAAGAGACTCTTCTGTATATGTAGACTAGCTACTTATTCTACTGTATTACTGCCTCTTAAATCGTTTTTCAGTTGTGCACTTGCCTTGCTTCATTTAAAAAGTTTTAAATTGCTAATTTTGTAGAGTTTTAATTGCATTTACTGTTTAGGGCTACACACTCAAGTGCGTTAGCCTTTTCTGTGTTTATTTACTCTATTATTGCATTGTTTAGCCTGTTTTAACCAAAAAAAATACTATCTTGTTTGCTTGTTTCCCACCTTTCCTAGCTAGTATAGTCCAGATCCAAGGCTTTGCTGGTTCCAGGACTTTATTTTCTGTGTTCAGAGCTACCCAGACCTTGCTGTGGTAGAGGGAAGTCCTACTGCCTACCAGTGGGACTGGTGAGCATTCTACTGCCTATCTAATGCCAGAGGAGTGGTTTCCAGTTCTGAAATTGTAATTTTATTAGCCTTTTTGGGCTGATTTCTATCTCTTTTAACTTTCTGGCTTAAAAACACTTCTGTTTGTGCATTTTTCACATCGTGCAGCACTGCAGGGCTATGGTTAAACTACTCCAGGTGCCAGAAAGTCTGTTCTTCAAATTTTCCCTTAGAACTAGCTGGTTTCTCAGGAGTAGCACTAAAATCTGAACCCGTGTGACTAGCACTTGCTCTAGAACCTGCTGGAAAGCACTAGAAAGCCTTAAACTGATACAAGCACTCAACTCTCCTTGTTAATAAGGAGAAATTAACCGTAGGCACTAAACAGTCTATAATTGCAAAGTACCTTGCAAAGGAAAGGGAAAACAGCTCTTGTACTTTACAAAAAAAGCACCTAAACAGGCATGTCCAAGGGTCAGCTTCTGGTGATTTCACCTGTCCACCTGGTGAATTTGGGCATACTAGGGCAATGCAGCAACTGACTCATGTACACGACAACCCTCTCTTCCTAGCACCCAACACTACAACCTGCAAGAGATGCACTTACTCGAAGCAAAGCTCTCTCCAGCCAAGATTGTGCTAGACAGTCAAGAGGAGAAGGTTATCACCTGCAATACACCTCAAGCAACACATAGCCCTTCAAAACCTACACCAACACCCACACATAGCAACACTAAACCCACATATGTGCAGGCCCTTAACATTAACCTGCCCAAGCAACAAGGACCTCCGAATCTAAAACGTAAACAAGCACCAGTCACAACTAAAGTGACACATAGCTCACAACACCAGTGTGCCACTCAACAACAGACCCTAAGGCAAGACAATGTACCCAGCACTTTAGTCATAGGTGACTCTATAGTCAGGCACACTAATGTCCTACTCACCAGGCTGAACAAAAAGAAAATTACAGTCAGCTGCCTGTTGGGTGCCATGATCCGCCAAATAACCTATGCACTCAAGTCATTCCACAGCAAGTACAAATACGACCCTGTTATTGTCCATGTTGGAGTGAATGACTTGAGACGTACCTCTCTGGACTACATGAAAAGAGACATGGAAGCACTCTTGGATCATGTGGCCCAGGCAGATATGACCCTTGCCCTGAGTAGCATCCTGCATTCACCCAGAATGATACCACAGTATAAGGACAAAATGATTGACTTTAACAATTGGTTAAGCTTCTGGTGTCATTCAAAGGGGATCCAGTATCTGTCTGCCTGGGACGACATGATCGACAAACCACGATGCTTTGCCAGAGATGGTCTGCACCTGTCACCCCTGGGATTGAGGTTACTGGCTAAAGCTCTTGCCACCCCTACAGTGCCTTTTTTAGGCAAGGTTCAAAGGACAAAACCACCACTGTAACAGATACAAGCATGCAAAATCTAAAAGTAATGTTACTCAATGCTAGAAGTCTAAACCTCAAAATGTACTCTCTCAAGCCACTCCTAAAAATGGAGAACATCAGTGCAGTATCTGAGACCTGGTTCAATGCTCCAGAGAGCACCCCTGCAATACCAGGCTACAACTCTTACCACACTTTTCGGCCACCAAGCCAAGACTGAAACACTAAAGGTGGAGGAATGTCCATATTCACCAAGGATATTCACACTTCCAGGCTAGTTGCCCAACATAATGCATCTGAAATTCTCCAGGTGCAGCTAACACTAGCTAAGACTGCAATCCAAATTGTAGCTTGCTACAGATCCCCCACCATGCCCCAAGATTCTCACTACACCTTTCTAAACATACTGTAAAATATTAAGATACAACCAACCACCCTAATATTGGGTGATTTCAACTACCCTGCCACGAACTGGGAAAACTACTCGAGTATCAACACCTTTTCCCAATGGTTCTTGGAATTCATAAATTCCAAAGCCCTGGATCAACTAATCCATTGTCCCACCAGGGGCTCCAGTATCCTAGACCTGGTCATTACCAACATGGGAGATAGATGCCCCACACCAGTGGTCACCCCCTCATTGGTCAGGTCTGACCATAAGCAAATCACCCTTGACATCCACATCCCACCCCCCCACCCCCAGTAAGGAAACCTCTGTAAAAAACTTCTACAAAGCCAACTTCATGCTACTCAAGTCAGAAGTGACAAACTTCATGACACCCATGCAGATGGGAGCTGAAAGTTCGACTGCTGAATCTTACACTAAGGCAGTGTACAATGAATCATGCCATCCAAAATAGAACCAAGACACACTCCTCCAAAAAAAGGAAGCCAATCTGGTGGCCCCCTGCCATAAACAAACTATACAACAGAAGGAAGAAACTGTTGTAGAAAAGAGGAAAATCCCAGGATGCAAAAAACTCCCTTACCAGCCTCAGTAAGAAGCTGAGATCCCTCATAAAATCATCCAAAGCTAGTTATGAAAATAAAATTGCCAAAGATTCCAAAGACAACCACAAGGCATTCTATAGTTATGTCAAGAATCTAAATGGCAATGCTCAGATATGCTCTGAGCTACAACAGAATGGCATTAAATATACTGATCCCAAGGATATTGCCAATATCCTGGCAGATCAATTTAGTGCCAACTTCACCTCCTCTCACCCTCTAAAGGGCCCATCTCAATATCAAAAGATTGCCAAATTCGGGTAATCATGGCCACACATGTAGAAACCGCACTCTCCAAAGCTAAGAATACAGCATCCATGGGACCAGATGACATCCCGGGCTGTGTACTACATGGACTACAAAATGAACTGGCACCTCACCTAAGTGTCATGTTTAATCATAGCCTCACCTCAAGCTTCATGCCCACTGAGTGGCACACAGCTACAGTTATCCCACTCCACAAGGGGGAATCCACCTTGGATCCCAGGAACTACCATCCCATCAGTCTGACGAGCCTAATCTGCAAGGGCATGGAATGCATTATCATGGAACTTATAAACAAAGACAATGGCAACCTTCAAACACTGGACCCCACCCAGTTTGGGTTTGTAAAGGGCCAATCTTGTCTCCTGAACCTGATTGACTTCTTCGAATCAGTCTCCAGAGCAGTGGATGAGGGTAAGGCGGTCCACACAGTCTATCTGGACCTCGCCAAGGCCTTTGACACCATCCCCCACTCTGGAATCATAGATAAGCTTACTAAGCTGGGCATAAATCCCTACATCACTCAATGGGTTGCCAACTGGCTTATGGACAGAACCTAGACTGAAAAGTAGCCGACTCCAAATCCAGCTTCAGACAAGTGACAAGTGGAGTATCTCAGGGTTCAGTCCTGGGACTGGTCTTGTTTGGCATCTACTTCTCTGAAGTACAGGCCAACACTAAAGGACTCTGGCTAACAAAGTTCACAGATGACTGCAAACCCGGAGCCATTATTGAATCCCCAAATGATGTGGATATTCTGCAATATGGCCTTACAGAAACAAACGCTTGGTGTCAGAGCCATGGGCTCAAACTTAATACCAAGAAATGTATAGTTATCCCCTTGAGGAAAAAACATGTACCCATGAATTATCACATAGCTGGCAGTATACTAAATACTGAAAGTGTGATGAGAGACTTAGGGACACAGGTGGACAGTGGTCTCACCTTCGATATCCACATCATCACAACAGTCAGGAAATCCTTCTATGTGGCACACCTCATCACTAAGGGATTTTCATCCAGAAAAAAAGGAAGTCATTGTCCCACTGTACTCATCCCTCATTAGACCCATTATAGAGTACAATGCCCTGTTTGGTATGTACCTCACAAGATATCTGCAACAGCTGGAAAGGCTGCATAAATACCTCACTAAAAGAATCACAGTCCTAAAGCAGATGCCCTGTGCTGACCATCTAAAAAAACTCCAGCTATACTCTGTGGCATATCGTCTACTCAGAGGCAATCTCTGCTTAACATACAAGGCCATGTCAAACACTGAGCTGTTGGACATGCTGCACTTAAAGAAATCCAAATCCCTCAGAGTCACATGCTCCAGGGATCTAAATCGTGTCATCACAATAAACAAAACATGCTGGAGGGATAGGTTCCTGACCCAGAGACTCCCCATACTCTGGAATAGACTGCCAATACATGTCAAGCAGAGCACTTCCTTAGCCCTCTTCAAAAGGAACCTTGACAATTGGATGGGAAATAGAAAATTTACCCTGGGGATCATATCAGTCGACAGGGGTCCAGGGAAGTAGGAATTGTTATGGCTAGGCTTGTATAGGCCCTTGGGCCGATAGCCAAGTACCAACCTATGAACCTATATATATATATATATATATATATATATATATATATATATATATATATATACACATATATTGTTATGAAAGCAGTCTTTGGGAACTCTCAGTCATTACTTTGGTATTTTTTGGTGTCATACAGTCTGTTTATTAAACTTTTAGGATGTCTTTCCTGTTTGAGAATGTTTTTGTATGAAAGCAGTCTTTTGATATTTCCCACACTTGATGTCATGCACTCTGTTAATAAGCTCCTTTGTGTTCTGTTTCAAGGTGAATTATGTAACAGTCTAGGAAGTCTGTTGATTCTTCCACCTGGGTCCTTATCTGTTTCCCTTGAAGCTTGTATTAAACACTGAAAATACAGCTAAATGTCTTTTTTAAGGAGTTATCCTTATCAGCATTTTTCTCAAGCTGTACCAGACTTTCATGTTACATTTACAGATGAATGCCATTTTATTTTATTTTTAACCCTTCATCAAACAGAAATCCATGCATCTAAGTGACTATATTATTTTACATATATTCTAGCAACATAAGTGTATATGCATCTAACTAGCAAACAGGTGTACATGCATTTATAAATCTCTAAATATATATCTAACAAATCCCACATACTCCTTGGTAAAAGTAGTTTATTTTATGTCAATAAGAATGGTATGCAAAAGAAGTAAGTCCAAAGTACCTATTGCCTTTCCTGATTGACTCTGTAGGCTTGCACATCTGTGAAATCAGGGCCAACCCACTCCATTTGCCCTCACTGCACTCGGACTCACACTGGTCCCCTATCCTACTCCCATTACTACCCACCCCATCCTTCATTATACCTATCCTAGCCACTCCCACATACTAATTAGCCAATCAAAGTCCATAACATCACTAAATAATCAGTCAACCTGCACATTCTAAAGTACACTTCACTCTTATTTCCCTAGTAGTGCAACAAACAATCACATACAGTGGATATAAAAAGTGTATACACCCCTATTAAAATGTCATGTTTTTGTGATATAAAAAAATGAGACCACAATAAATCATTTCAAAACTTTTCCCACCTTTAATGTGACTTATAACCTATACAATTCAATTGAAAAACAAACAAATCTGTTAGGGGAAAAAATATAAAAAAATAAATAAAAAAAGTACAATAAGCTGGTTGTATAAGTGTGCACACCTTTAAACTAATACTTTGTTGAATCACCTTTTGATTTAATTACAGCAGTCTTCTTGGGTAGGAGTCTATCAGCATGGCGTATCTTGGCTTGGCAATATTTGCCCACTCTTCCTTGCAAAAGTGCTCCAAATCTGTCAGATTGCAAGGGCATCTCTTGTGTACAGCCCTCTTTAGTTCTCTCCACAGATTTTCTATTGGATTTAGGACTGGGCTCTGGCTGGGCCATTCCAAAACTTTAATTTTCTTCTGGTGAATACAGGAGATTGCTGTCATATGTAGTACACAACCAGTACTTGACAGAAATTCCTGCAGCTCCTTCAGTGTTGCTGTAGGTCTCTTGGCTGCCTCCCTGACCAATTTACATCTTGTCTTTTCATCAATTTTGGAGGGACATCAAATTATTTGCAACGTTACTGTTGTCCCATATTTTCTCCACTTTTTGATGACTGTCTTCACTGTGTTCCATGGTATATCCAATGCTGTGGAAATTTTTTGTACCCTTCTCCTGACTGATACCTTTCAACAATGAAATCCGTTTGATGCTTTGTAAGCTCTCTGCAAACCATGGCTTTTGCTGTAGCAGGCAACTCAGTAAATGTCAGGAAAATCCTACTAGGACAGCTGAAACTTATTTGGGGTTAATCAGGTCTCTTTAATTGATGGCAGGTGTGTACCCAAAAAGACTGAATGCTGTAATTAAATCAAAAAGTGTTTCAACAAAGTATTAGTTTAAGGGTATGCACACTTATGCAACCAGCTTGTTCTATGTTTTTTTATTTTTTATATTTTTTTCCACTAACAGATTTGTTTGTTTTTCAAATGAATTGTACAGGTTAGAGGTCACATTAAAGGTGGGAAAAGTTTTGAAATGATTTATTATGGTCTCGTTTTTTTATATTACAAAACCCTGGCATTTTAACAGGGGTGTGTACACTTTTTATATCCACTGTAGCTTTTACCCTTCACCTTTCCCTACATTCCTAATAATCATTCCTAAAGCAAAATGCAAACATCTGTAAAACTTCCTCTAATTTTCATTTTTTTTAGCACACTCCTCCTCACATTGACCAAACTCACCTCCCCTCATAACATAAAATAGGACTAAAACCATCCCTTCGAACTAAAAAAATCCCACTCTTCCCACAACAACACACCACAGCAAAGTTAGTTATTCTAACATCTCATCATCACTATTCAATTGCAACCATGCACACACCATTAAACTCAAAGTTCTCTCCATTGCTAACAACAAAACAGAAATCTTTTTCTCTCAACATTCCAAAATTCTATCTCAAAATTTAATACCCAACCCTCATAATACATCACTCACTGCTATCGCAAAGTGGTGATACTCACCCCAACCCTGGCCCTTCCCTCCTGTTATCTTCTAACATAAGACCCACCACAACCCCAAATACATCATGCTCCACTAGAAACCTATTTTGGGCAGCAATAAATATATGTAGCATTTGCAACAAGCTCACAGAATTTCATACCTGGCTAGAGCAACACTCCCCAGACAACATAGCCATCACCGAGACCTGGCTCAAGCCACATATATCAGACATAAAATAGTCCTAGCAGGTTACAATATACTATGAAAAGACAGGCTTCTAAAGAAAGGTGGTGGGGTAGCAGTAGTCTGTCGCAACTCATTAACTATTATACCTTTCCCAAAAACCATATTATCCTTTAACAATCTGGAAACAGTCATAGCAGTACTACAAATAAATGACAATAAACAGATTTGCCTTGCTTCCATACATATTCCACTGGGGGGACCCCCTCCCTTGAAAATTTCCTCTCCTGGACAACACACAATATATCCTCGAAAACTATAATACTAGGGATATAAACATAAAGTGGAAAAACCTAGAATTAAACTCCCCAACAAATAGCATTAATTTCTACAAATACATGCAACTTATCACATGCCCCACCAGAGGACAAAATAAACAATCTGAAACAACCCTCGACTGAATCATTGTATCTCATCCATACAAATTCACTAACTCAGGCTCCTTCCTTGCTTCCCTAAGTGATCATACCTGCTTTCACATATAGAACCCAAACTCAGGTACAAAAACCTCATATCTACAAAACAACCAGAAACTTCATTAAATTCAACCCATCAACATTTAACACCATTCTAAAAGCCCACAACTGGAGCCCTCTACATTCTTTACAACTCAGTGAAGCTGTTAAGTATAAGAAAAATCCTTCTAGATACCCTTAACTCCCTTGCTCCTTCACGAACAAAAAGAATCAAAATTAGCCATGCTCCATGGTTAAGTCAACCTGAAAAACTACTACTTTTAGCTAGGGATAGCGCATGGAAAGTCTGGCGCAATAACAAGAAACTGACAATTGAATCTAACTTTAAACAACTCAAGAACTGGGCCAGAAAAACTAGTCATCAATGACAAAAAAAAAACTATTTCTCAAAACAACTATCCACCCATAAAAACAACCCCAAGAATTTTTGGAAATCTGTATCCTCTCTCCTCAATCCCAGTACCACTCTCAATCCATCTCCATCCCCTGACATGACCCCGCAACACACAGCCCACACTTTCAACTCCCACTTTATTGATGCCATCCTTAAACTCATTCCTAAACCCCCTACAAACTCAAATCCATACACCAGCAATAATACAAACATCAGGCAAGCAACCATACAAACTTCTTCCAGTCATCTTGCATCCTATGAAAGTAGCACTAAAGCAATACCAGAAATCCATACTTTCTCCCTAAAACTTGTTCCCACCTCTCTAATTTTAAAACTATTAAAAAAAACTGAAACCCTGTTCCCTATCTGCTGACAACATCCCTCCAGAATACTTGAAAATTTCTGTTGATGCAATAGCATTCCCCATCAGTACTCTAATAAACTGATCCATCTCTGAAGGAGCCATCCCACAAATCTGGAAAAATTACATTATAACTCCACTCCATAAAGGTGGTAATACAAATGACCTTACTAACTATAGACTGATCTATATTCATTCTCCTCTCTCCAAAATATTAGAAAAGTGTATACATAGTCAACTACTCAACCGCCTCATAGACAGCAACCTCCTCCCCCCAATACAACATGGTTTTCGCCCATTCCATAGCACCACCACTGCCCTCCTCTCCTTCACAGGCACTGTGAACAAGGCTTTAGCTGCAGGTCTAATGACTTCATTAGTCCTGTTGGACTCATCCAAGGCATTTGACACAATGTCACATGCCAAACTACTTCAACAACAGTCAGAAAAAGGATGGTACCTACATATACTGTCCTGGTTTGCTAACTACTTACACAACAGACAACAATCAGTGAAATGGCAAAGCAAACAATCTACCTATCTGCTAAATAAAATAGAAGTATCCCAAGAGTCCATTCTTGGACCCCCTGCTCTTTAATATTTTCATAAGCAATTTACATCTAGTGTCCCCTTAAACCACACTTGTCCAATATGTGGATGACTCCACAGTCATATCCTCTTCCAACAACTTTCAAGACCTCCTAAAAATAACCCCAAAAGCATTTGAATCCATAGAAACCTGGCTTAATGACTCTCAATTACTTCTAAATGCCAAAAAATTAAACTATGTATTTCCTCCGCCAAACCAACCCCACAAGACTTTAAAATTTACTCACAAGATAAAATGGAAATTCAGGTTGTTCATTCTACAAAACTACTTGGTATAACAACAGAAGATAGACTCTACTCTGAATAATACATTCTTAACACTATAAAAAGAACTCATGTTAAACGCTACAGGAATCAAAAGTACATGGATGGACCCACAAAAATCAAGCTGGCCAAGTCTTTACTACTTCCCTCCCTCTTTTGCAGTACTCCCGTCTTCACAAAGCTTCTCTCTTTCCTCTTTAATAAACTACAGTGCTGCTACTACAAAACTGCAAACTTTGTCTCCAGCTTGCAACACCATACCCATCATTGCCAAGCTATCAAGATGCTTAATTGGTATGAACTCTCCCAATACCTCAGTTACACCCAACTAAGTCTGGGTCACACGCTAGTATATAACCAGAGAAATGCCCTGCTCTATTGACACCCCCCCTAACACCCATATATACACCCTGCACACACATTTTAAGATATATATATATATATATATATATATATATATATATATATATATATATATGTATATATAAACAAACACACACACACACACACACACGCAAATACACACACAATTATTTTGGGCTTTTTTGCATAGCTAGAAAGCACTGATCCAGTAACTCAAGACAGTTTCTGTTGCAATAGCAATGATCTCTGTGAAAATCACGTTAAAATGAAGGAGAGTGCATTACAGTAATTCAAACGCTTAGGTCGGCAACATTGCTATGCAAATTTCATTATCCGGTAATGCAAGTCTTGTTTTCTGTTGCCATAGCAATGATCTCCATAAATTTCATGTGAAAATGAAGGAGATTACATTGCAGTAATTTAAACACTGAGGTTGGCAGCATTGCTATGCACATTTAATTTTTTATAGTTATTAGTACATATTACCACTTTCTTCTAGGAAAGTGTTTAAATTACTGCAATGTAATCTCCATTTTCACATGAAATTCACAGAGATTTTTGCTATGGCAACAGAAAATAAGAATTACATTACCGGATCTGTGCTTTCCAGCAATGCAGCCAAATTTAATAGCCTGCATCCCACATTTTTTCCTTTTTTGTTCCTTCATGCAGTAGCAGTATTAAATGGAGGAAAAAGTGACCATTATCTATAGAAAATTGTCAGGAGAAAATGCACAAAGCAAGAGTGAAGACATTTAAATGTTACATTTACTTTGGTAGATAAAGCACGACATGGCAGAGTTTAACTCTGCCAGAAAGCTGATAGGCGCGCAAGTCAGGCATTTGTTCATAATGGGAACTAAAACAAGACTGAGGAAGGGGATGTACAAACTAATTTAAGGAAAATGACACTGTGGGCAGGAACGGATGTGATGTTGTCAAGGTGGGTGTTACTTTCACCATCCTGAATTTTAAATGCTGGGAATCATTCCTTTAATGTACTGCTTCCTGTGCCAAGAGTACACAGTTTGAAAGTTTCACTTCATCTGCCTACTGTGTGACCTTGAGCAGATCACTTAACCAGACAGTTCTTTGCAGCACTTGGAAATTTGGACTAGACCCTTTAATGGTCTCCTGGACTGCATGCTCAATAAGTAACTATGAACAATCGGCTGAAGCTGTATGTTTACAATGCATTTCCTTTCAACAAACAAAATATAAACAAGTACCTAATCATATTACACAAGCACCAGTCCAGTGGTAGAGTGAACACCCATTCAAGGGAAATGAATCTCTTTTGCACCATAAATAGTTGGAGGATCACAAAGAATAGCTCTTGTATAGAGTTGTCTTCCACTCCACATAAAGCAAAGTACTTCCTCTATTCAAATGTAATTGAGATAAATGGTTGGGAAGGCCACATATTCATCCAGGTTTAGCACTGATGTCCCTCATGGAAAGGGTAACAAGTAAATGTGCCAATATATCCCTGTGTACCTTTGGGTTTTTCGTAAGCAAAATATAAAGGGGTAAAAACCATCATGGGAATGTAGGGCTAAGCCTCTTAAGATACTCAGGGATCAATAGCCTAGTACTATGAACCTATGAAAAGATTAAGCAAGAGTATAAATGTGAAGTTTTTTAAATAATGTACAATGGCATAACATTCTCATTTTATTTCAGTCAGGATTTATGTACAGTTATTTATGGTTGTCAGCTTTTCTCACTGTCCTCCAACTGCTGTTTAACTGCTTTTAAGACATCTGAAAGGATTTCTGCATTCCCTTCCTGTTAGCCAGTGTTGGTAGCACTTCATTAAGCTGATAGAAAAGAAATACTAGACCATGGCATGTATTAGTTAATGGAGCAAGTCCACTGGACAAAGTGTCCCTTTTCAGGACTGACCCAGGAGCACTGTCTGCTTACTGACTTGCTCAACAGTTACATAGTAGACAAATGGACATGGAAGGAATCAAACTCTGTACCCTTGACTACAGAAAGCAATCCATTAACAGCTCAGAGCCACAATTCTCTGTACTGATTGCCAAACAGTTTCTGTGAAACCACACTGTCAATTCTTCCACCATTTTTTAGCTTTTTATGTATAGTCCTTCCCCACTCATCCATTATGGGACATGACAACATAAAATAGACATCTGTGCTGTAGATCCATCAGTGTGAACTTCCTTAACAATATCTGTTTATGTAAGATCCAGTATGAATCCTGGAATCGTTCCCACACAAAATGGATGAGTAAAACTCACTGAAAAACACACACATGGGCTAAAGTGCAGGCAACAACTGCCAGAAGACTCTAAATACACAGTTAACAGTTACTTTATTTAGTGTGCATTACTATTTATTATACTTGATTGCAGTTTGAGATTATATATTTAATAACTGATAAAACAGGAAATTTAGTCAAAAATGCAGTTTCATTGACTAAACTTCCTACTTTATAAAGCAGTTTTATTGTATTATACTAAACTGGAAGTTGCAGGAATCATAAACAACAGTTATGACTATTTACAATAAAAGTATCTGTGAGTAAAGTTTTGGGTGTAGAACTGCTACAACTTGTGCTGCAAACATCAGGACAACCTGGCATAGAGAACATTACCAGGTTAAAAGTCACACCTTACTAGTCCACAATCCACTACTTTGTCTGGTCTCTCTGATCAACCAGCATGCTTTGGGAAAACTGAACATAAATGGAGTAGCTAGAGAAAACACATTAACACAGTGGAAGTACATGCATATTTCCAAACAGATGGTGAATGGAAGTCAGGACTGAAGCCCGAGCACCAGCCTAACAGCAGTGCTGCAAGACAAACTCCTTAGCTCAAACTTTCTGGATGGTTGTCTGAAGGTGTAGACCATTATGCACACACTTGCACAAGCTCACACGCGCACACATTTGCATTCATGAAGGTATCACACATACACGCACATGTGAGCACACACACAGACACACACACACATGCACAAACACACATACAAACTTTTATGTGATGTGTCTGCAGTGAGGAAATGTAGCCTAAAATGCTGATTGCTGTAAGGCCAAAAATGTAAAAGGGAATGCTGATGTATTCCATAGTCAAGACTGTACAGCAATTTTTTTTTTTTATTAACGCTGATCGTCCATTCCTTCTTCCCATAAGTTTTATTTATAAATGCAGCAAGTGCATTTATAAATGACAGCTTCTAAAAAATAAATAAAATAAAAAGGATCACTGAGATCACTGAGTAGCATTCCCCAACTTACTCTGTATGTAGTTATATAGCTGTAATATGATTGAGGGAAATGTGCATTTCCCATTTGGAAAATAAGCATAGATAGAACAACATGCTCTCAGTAAGTTGATAGGGGAAGGAGGGGTTCCATGATGATACAACACAGTGGGTGTTGCTGATAAAGATATTGTCACTGCTCCTCCAGAAAAGAGTTCTGACTAAGTTTTAAATGGTGAGATTATCCCTTTAAGCTTAAGTGGAGCGTCACTAATTTTAAAAGAGCAAGACAGAGTGAAAGGGAGTGGGCTCCTTGTATTGTGGTTCTATGGAATACAATAGGATGGCCAATAAATTTAAATGGTTGAAGGGGATTGAGTTCCCAAAATGATAATTTTGTGCTTACTCACAGCAGCCAATAGAAGGGGAGAGAGAAGGAGACGTGGTCAAATTAACATAAGGGGCAGGCAACTAGAAAGACAGTTGGGTTTAAGAATACAACAGCACCAAGGTGGGAAAACTTAATTTCTGTATGACTCAAAAAAGACACAGCTGTGGTCTCTTTTCTAGTTTTAATATGCAATTAAAAGCAGAATACAAGTAAAACACAGTGTAAAGAAAACAAATCACAAAAAAAAAAATATAGAAAAGGGAATAAAGTAATGCAAACTACAAGAAAGCAAGGGCAGACTAATCTCTTTTCGCTCACAGTAAGTTGTGGCAGAGTCTGGGTGAGCTTTTGTTCTTTATACAGCTATAGAGCCATAACAAAACTCCTTCTCTCAAAAACAGGCATGGGTTATTATAGCAATAACCCATGCCTGCGTGTGGGTAATGCTGGATTTACCCACGGTTGGTGTGGTTTGGTCACGAGGCGAAGCCCGAGTGGCCAAACAAAGACAACCGTGGGTAAATCCAGCATTACCCATACCCAAAAGTGGGTTATTGCTATTATACAATGACATTATTTAAGAAAAAAAATTACTTTTCTTAAATAATGGCATTTTATAATGCCTCCTTGCTGTCCTTCTACAGCTGTCTGGTATTCTGCGGCAGTTCTGATGTACTGCGCATGCGTATGCCTACACAGTACATCAGAGCTGTGGGTAAAAGCAACGGAGAAAGCAAGATTTTTGCTTTTTAGAAACTGTTTCGCTGTGTTAAATGGGTTTAACATAGTGAGACAGCTTTGAAAAAAGCAATGGAGAATCTCCGTTGCTTTTTTTAAAGCTGTCTCGCTATGTTAAACCCATTTAACATAGCGAGACAGTTTTGAAAAAAAACAATGGAGACAGCAAGATCTCCGTTGCTATTTACAAACTGTCTCGCTATGTTAAAGGAGTTTAACATAGCGAGACAGTGTGAAGCAATGGAGATCTTGCGTTCTCCGTTGCTGTAAAAAAAGAGTTATAGTAATGGAAAAAGTCCGGGCGACCGGACCTTTTTCCATTGCTATAACTCTGATTTACAACGTGTACACTGACCAATCAGCGTGCACATTTTTGAATATTAATGGAGGGTCGTTGTATAATGGTAAAGATACAATGTTTGCTAGATAGGCTGTCCAGTCTAAAGTCTCTGCAGCAAGGCAAACAAAAATCTTTCAGCAGGATGTACATTGTTTTTTACTTTACAATTAAAAGGCATAAAATCCCAACCAACACATACTGCAGGATAAAGTCCTTTTCAGTATCTTCAAAAAAGACATTTTACGTGAAAAAAGAATTTGCCAAGGTAATTGCTTATTCAACCTCTCTGAAGATACAGGGAGAATCTTATCTACTGCAAGCAAAAACAGATCAGAGAACACTGTTTTAAGTACTACAATACATCTGCAAGGTCATCTAGTATCAGCTACTGAACCATAGATAGGTTATCCAGCACCTTATGCAGTTCTCTAAACATTTCCCCCCAAAAAACTCAAAGTTGAGGAGTTATAAAATCTTTTCTAAGTTGTTTAAAAATCAAAAACAGCTCCAAATCCTAGTTGTACAACCCAAAAAATTACTTTGGTGATCCAACAAGTTGGATTAACATTTAGTACATCTACACAGTACATCTAAAATAATTGCTGTTAGCCAAATCATTATTTTGGTGGAATTACCACTAGAATGAGCACAGCTTCACAAACTATTTATGACTTGAAGATGTAGGCCACACTGCTTATAATCATTGTGCAAATTAACTTATGGCTGGTGTGCAGTCTAACCAACATACCATAATCCTGCTTGATTCATAAAGAAGCCAGTGTGTAATGGAGGAAAGTTATACTTAACTGTGTACCTGAAGGTAACCAGGTATGCAACTGGTATACAAATCACTATCCAAGCCATATTCTGCAGTTCATAAATATGTAAATTGTGAAACACTGGATAGCAAAATTGTAGATATTTATGTACCTACAACTGCATTACTGCAGCAATGAAAATAAAGCTTGTGCTAACCATGACCATGTAAATGTGATGTACAACATAGCCGAGCCACCCCACACCTTCTACTGTGCAAACTCCTAAAGTATAGCTAAATACAAAGGTACACACAGATACATCCCTCACTGCAGTACTATGCACAAAAGCACACTAGTAAAACTTAACACTGTCCTTTGCCCCTGTTGTGATACCATAATCCTGCCTTTGGGTACATCAGCAGCAACAGCTCACCCAGTAAGCAAATGAACTGTGGATTACAGACATGGCCAGGAGGGATGAATGTTTTATGCAACGTTCCTGGCCACACCTGCGGATTGACTGCAGTTGTGTTCAGCAATGATAACTGCAAAACAGACAGCACAGTTCCATCAGCAAGACTACATCATTTGACAGTATTTTTCAGGACAAACGCATTTGATCAGCAGCCCTCCTTACCTACTGATGTACCTATTTCCTGGAACCTGCAGGTGCATATATCTCCCTTGCCCTGCTTCCTCATGTGTGCGAACCTTAACCCCTCTCCTGCCACTAATACACATACATGCATATGGAGACAGAGGGCCTCCTCGCTCCTATTGTTTTCCTATTTCCCATCCTGGAGGGTATTCTTGCCCTTAGAAAAGGGCTTTTGTTGCATGTTATATTGGTTATTTTTATATGCTTACATTTTTTGCTTATTGTGTGAAAACAACTGTCAAATGTCTTCATTGTAAGCAGTGTGCACTGTTTATTTATTGCTTAGTCCAAGAAGATCCTGCCATAGAATAAAGCAGGTAACAAACAATCTTAAAGCAGTAAGGCATTAAAGTTAATGGCAGCAGTGCACCTGTGGCTCAGAGGGATAAAGCCTGGACTGCACACAAGACAACCCACATTCCACAAGCAGGTAATTGTGTATGCATTATATGCTATACATTTTGGAGGAGCAACATAGCTAGGCATTCTATGGTATACTTTCTACAACTGCTGATGTTGCCTCCTTAGTAAAAACTGTGAATTGCATTACTTTAGCAATCAGTTCACCTCTGTTTATGGCACATTATAGGTGTATACTTGCATAGTAGTCTAACTGTTGTGTTCTGTCCACCAGCTTAAAAATGTTACCATACTTCTCAACTGTCCAGGTGTTCGCAGAATGTCTAGATTTTTATTTCATATTTGTGGTCTGTTACTCATAAAATTTGTGGTTTTCTGGCAAATCATTGAGGATTGAAGTCACTAAAAAATGACAGACACTTGAGTTTCAAACTTCATATCCTTCAGGAAATGAATACTAGAGCAAAATATTTTATTCTGTCAACTTTCTACGTTTGTAAGAGCAATACTTAAAATCTGTCCCTGATTTTGGACCTTTGTCTCCCATTATTTTTGGCTTTGTCCAGATTTCTCGTGCTGACAAGTTGAGAGGTATGAATGTTAATGTTGTGCTTGTCTGCTCACTGTTGCTGTATTAGTTGTTATATCAGTTTTTTATGCTATTCATGTTCCTTCTGATGTAATATCCACTGTTAATGTTGCATACATTTCATGGTGATGTTCATATTTCACTCAATGTAATATCTACTGTTAATGTATTACCTTGCCTCTGTGGCTCAGGTCATGGATGAAAAGGGTCCTCAGACCAGTACCCCCTACTCAGTTAACAAACCATAAATAAATTAATAAATAAATAGTAATGCAGACACTGGAGTGAGTGTATGTGTGTGGGGGAGGGAATGGAAGTGAGCGGACAACACCAGCTCACCCATATTAGCCAGAGGAAGCTTGGCTGACTTCATCAGTGGCACCTCCTGGAATGCAGGTATATTACCACAGCATGAAGACCCTAGTGTGCCTGCACTGCAAGCAGTGTGCGCTGTGTGGCCAGAGGTTGTATATGCAGGCATGTGCGAACCTGTCAAGGAAACTATAACAGAGCTCGCAGGCTGCTGAAGAGATGGAGATGGAACAATCAGAAGTAAGTACAGATTGGCCAGGTCCATAGTACCTGAATCTCACATTAACTGGGGAACACATGGGTTGGAGTACCCTCACCCTGAGGAAGGATGGAATGGGTCAGTTGGGTGCAGGAAGAGGAGCCACTGTGTCAATCCTGTGGGATAAAAAAAAAAACAACAAAAATTTAATGGGAGCAGTATAACTTGTTAGTAACGAAAATACTGGTTAGAAACTGCAAAATACAGCTGAGAATTCAATCAAATGAAGTTACACAAAATATGTTTTTGTTTGAAAACACCTGCTTCCCTCGCACCAAAACAAGGACCTAGTGAAATCAAAGTGAATTCCTGCAACAGCCATCAAGTAAACTTTCTCTTTTTTATGGAAACGTGCTTGTAAGAAATGGCTGCTGAAATAAAGACTCTTATTTCAAGCTCCAATCCCATAGCCAGGCAACTACATGTTCTCTGCTTGGAGTCTCTGTCCATATTTCTATTTCAAATAGTAGCTACTGCATAACAGTCATAGAAAATAAACTTAACAGCACCTGCTAAGAAAATGGACATTGACTTCCACTCATTTCTGCACCAAAGCTTGCAACTGAGTCTGAAAAATCATTTAATTGACTACTGGCTGAATTTACAGACAGTCATACACACACACACAGGTTGTCATTAAAAGACTGACTACAGTTTGCAACTAAATAATATGTATGTAAGTATGGTAGGATAGAGAACAAGCAACATTTTCCTTATGATGCATTGCCCTGCCTGGAAGAAGAATTCTGGAAATATGAAAATTAGGCAAATGAGCTAAGTATGACCATAAGAAAGCCCTTGAAGTTAAAATGAAAGCAAGAGTTCAGCAACTGGGCAGTTCTGGACTTAGGAATTCAGCTATGTGAATCTTCACTACAGGCTTTTTTGCCAATAATACAGCTGAGTTAGTGGCTGCCTTATGTTCAGAGACAATCATGTCTGACTAAGACTTTAACAGAATTAAAATTTTATTTTGCAGAAATTATCCTTTTGGATTATATTTCTTGTTAGAGGTGTCTTTCGCCATATCACCATTGGAGTCATTCACATCTCTGTGTTTTAAAGGAAAATATAGCCTAAATCAGTAAAGAGTATTTTATCCCTACTAATCGAGCCCAACATTTATATATTTAAGTAAAGTACAAGCTCTGAGATTCAGAACAAATATCGCAATGTGACAAGTAGATTGCATGATGAGACGTGATGCTCAGAGCAGGAGTGATTCAGAAACACGCATCGTGTAAGTACTCTAGGCCATGTAATAGTGTGGCAGGCATCCTATGTAAAATGAGCGCATAATGAAATGGAAATGAGAAACATTATTATAATGAGGGTCAAGACAAATGCAAATAAGGGTACACAATATAGCAGAGTGATTCAAATATTTATAAAAATTGTGATATGAGGTGCAACCATGAGAGTAGCTGTTCACCAAATTGTTGTTCACACCTATATTTTGGTCGAAAGACCATGGCCATGTTCAAGGTACACTTTTCGCTCAGTGCGATAATAGGGTGTTCCACATTTTGACTATTTGTCACACGTTGCTATGGTCTGTGTTCCACACTGGCCTCTTAGTAGGTTGAGACCTATGAACGAACAGGTGATGTGCCAGTGCCAGTCTACGCAATGCTGAGTATGTGAACCACTGTACATGCAGGGTACTGTTTGTCTGTTGTGTCTCTGCATGTGATCTCCTGTGTCATACTGTGTATACTCACATAACCTATCATTGAAATCAGGTTAATCCTGACTTAAAGGATAGGCTTGCATTTCATGTTACAGTATGGCATTGTAAACACTTTTATTGGTGTTCATGCAGCAGTCAGTATGTCTTTCTGTTCTTTTGACTGCAGTGACATGGATACACAGGATCATAGATTTTTTTATGGACAGTCATCCTTATTGTTCATTTGTTTACTGATATTATAGCTGACCTTGAACGTTACTGTCACACATTTCCACCTGTGGTAACAGCACGCCTCCTTTGCTATGATTGGTCCTGTCATGGCAGTAATCAACAAGCTGGAAATGTTGTACCACTGTACAAGTAAAGTATTGTTTGTCCCTTTGCTGTGTGATAATTATGTGTTATGTCAAGCTGTTCATGTCCATATTATTTTATATCATTAAAGTCAGTTTTGATTTTGGCTTCAAGGTGAAGGCTTGCAGTGTAACAAATTGATGATAAACAGAATTGCCCTTCTAAATAAATAAGAAAAAGGCACACAAAGAATATAAGCATCACTTCAGTTACTTCTGGTGAATGATTTGTGCAGCAAAGAATTATAGCCAGAACATATCAATATTCTGGTAACTAGGCGAGGAGCTAACCCACAGAAGGAACAGAAGGTTCCCCTTTTCCAAATACAAAATGCATTAAGTATATTTAATATTTTTTTGCAGTAGACTTGTTTAATTGGACACAGACTGTATATATGGGTTATGAAGTTACAAAATAAAGTTTTGGTCATAACTATTTCTGAAAAATTAATGTTTCATGATATCATAACATTATTTGCATGTAAAATGTGGTTACTTGCATTAGAACAGAGATGTGTGCCTTCAGTGAGACATTTGGGTCATATCCACATTTTGCAATATTCTAATAGTTTATAATAATTTAAAAAAAAATGCATTTTTTAGATCACTGCATAAGGCAGTAATGTTTTCATACAGCCCAATGTATTTTATGTCATTTTTGAATATAATTCAGGTTGTCTACAGACTCTCTTCCAAATAATAAATACAATGGGTAAGTGACTGCTTCTGTGGTCTGAAGTATTGTCCTAGATATCATACAAACATCTCAACTGCTTTTCTGTGCTGACTGTTCTCTGATATGCTCTTCACTTCTGGACATTTCTTCAGGTATCTGTTTTCTGGACAGTATGTTAGTCAGCTGTGGTGACATCAAGCTCCCTTGACCCCCAAGCACAGTTTCACAGATACATTCCTGTCCTTATGACAACTGATACCTGTCACTTATTTTAATGAGATGCCTCTGATTCATTCTGAGCATTTTGCATCTGAAGTTTTCATAAATTATTCTCGTTACTGAAGTCTCTTAAAGGCAGCAGTTTTATGTAGCCCTAATGAAAATTCAAACCTTATTGAGCTCTGATTTTATGTTCTCTCTGTAGAGCATTAAGTATTCTGATTTTTCTCTAAGAAACCAGAATGACCACGTTGCCTGGCTATGACATAACCTTTCTGAAATCAGACTTAGTAATTATGTGGTCTCAGATGTCTGTTTGTTAAAGGAATCCATCAGCAACTATTAAGGAGAAAATGAAATACTCAAAAGTAAAATATGGCAGATATTGTAATGAAACCCATCCTCCAGATGAAAGCACTCTGACACTGTCCACCTGTTTTCACCTTTTCTGAAATACAAAAATAAAGCTGCTCACAGTTACTGAAGTCTAAAATATTATTTAAAACTGAAACAGAAGATATACATGTAATAGTAAAACTTAAGAAATACAAACTGTCATAAAATAAATAAAAGAGAAATCTTCAGTTGATTTTACCTGACATCATTGATTCACAAACTGCCATGTACTGGTACTAATATTTGATTGTGGGTTTCCTAATGGTTAAAATCTAACAAGCATACATAATTTTAACTTGCAGACTTTGTTTCATGTACAGAGGAAAGAAAAGTCAATATACAGTTTTACAGAAATATTCTTCTTGCAGCATTTGTTACACAGTTGTAGCCTTTGAAACAGATTCACAAACAAAACAGAGTTCTCAGATACTGTCACATCTCTGGAATATGTACATTCATTTTCAAGAGATATATTTTGTAAATTTTACATCTCTGCAAGATGATGTAAGGTTGATGGCATTACTTTTAAGCCATAATTACTTTTTTGTAACCTTTACATCTGAGCTACACAGTGGAAATATTGTACTCTGCCTGAAAACCTGAATAAATGAATGACACTAACTGTATGTAACAACTGATGAATGAATGTGTGTGTGTGTTCTTATGAATAGGGCATGCATTCAGTGTCAAACTGGCTGTGAGTGTCTGAGGCTGTTAAGTGTTTGGTTTTATGAATACACCAAAGGTAACTAGAGAAAATGAATCCACATATTCGGCAATAGTGTAAACCTTAGCTTGCAGAGATATTCAAGTGTTCAGCAACATAAATGCTTTTGGCTATGTAAAGCTCGCCAGAAATAAGACTTGTTCAGGGAATGTTAAACTGATATAACAATGCAAAGATAGCTGTGTGATAACTAAGTTTACACTTAAAATGATGTACATTACCGGTAACAGGTGTAAGAACACTTAGATATGTTAGTATACTGGATGCATCACAGTGCTTTGTAACATTAATTACTTTAACACTGGTGTTATAATAATAAAAATAGGGAGAGGAATAAAATATATCTGCTTTTTGACTTTGTAGGACATCATTTAAGTATAGATCATAGTTTATATTTAAGTTTAAACATCACTAAAATAAATGGTCTACTAAGAGAGCAGTTGTGCTGCCACCAGCAAAGACTGATCTGTTTGTTTGCCTAAGCAGCTGAGATGGAAAGGCATGATATGATATTCTGCCTGACCAAGGGGAAGAAGGTGGGGGATACCTGGTAGAGGACATGAAACTTATAATTTATTATACTTTAAAAAGTCTACCCAAGCACAGCTGTTTTGAAGCTGAGTAAAAGGGCTAATTGAAGTGCCTGTAAAACAAGTTTACAAAAATGCATTTGTAAGAGTCACTTGCAAACAAGTCACTGACACATGTACTGTAGATTCTTGAAGTCAGCTGTAATTCTCAGTACTTTCATTTTAAGTGTTTGTAAGTCATGTCTAACAGGAGTGGCTAGGGTGAGATACTGTCATTAGTTGTCACCCCACAATGCATTGTAAGGAAGTCTGAATGTCCAAGAAAACAAAGTAATAGCAGTATGTCTGACCCAAAAAATGGCATTCATAGTTAGAACAAAATTAAATTAGTAATAATTATTGTGATGTAGTCAGGTGTGCTTTGTGTAGAACTTCACAATAAATTGAAAATGGGTTTTCTGCTCACAGCTGTCCATTAACTTGGCAGCTATTAGAGTATATTTAACAGCGAATAAAAGGTTGAAAGTAATTCTGTTACAAATATGCAAAATAAATACGATATAAAATAAAGCTTGCTTAAATGTAGAACTAGAGTTTAGTAATATGTGATTAGCATCCATACTAAATGACTGTGGCTTAGAAAATAAGGAATTTGCTTAATGGACATGTTTTCTTACAGAATCAGTATGCATTTCACACTGTCAGCAAGAAAGCTAGCCTCTTACAGACTTAGCAAAAATGTAAAAAACAGGATGTACAGAATGGACAACAGGAAAACAGTCTGTACATGTTTCTTTCATAAGACACTGTTAAGCAAGGATGTCTGAATGGTGCTTTTATCAAGTCAGCATTTGCACAAGATGGTTTCTTAAAAGATAATATCAGTATTATTTCTCTACAGGATGAAAACATATTTTTCTGCAAACACTAGCAAATAGATGTTTTCACACAAAGACCAAAATAGAATACCAAGGAGAAAAACAGAATGTAAAACCACTATAAAGAGACTATAGGAAATGAAATTGTTGGAAGTATTTTGTACAAAAAAGTTATCATTCATGCTGAACGAGAAGTAAAAATTGGTACAGGCTAACTAAAGCTGCAACAGTAGTACATGTGGTTTGTTATAAAAAGCTATTTATTAATTACTGCATCAGTGTATAAGTAACAGAGTTAGGTGCTGCGTCAGTGTATATTCTGTAAGTTTCTGTGGGCAACAGACTGTGATAACTAGACTTTGATTTCAGCAGAATCCAGCCAGCAAGACCTTAGTATCTTAAGAAGACTTTGGATCCATCGCAGTAAGTAGCACCTTGATAATTCATTTTTCAATGGTGAGCCTACCTGCATTCGAACACAGGGGAGTGATGCCTGCAGAGGGTCACTTCAGTGAAGTTGCAATAACTAACATTTGTAAGTATTCCAGTTTATGCAGCTTGCTGTAGTAACGTTTCTCAAACGTCTGAATCCAGATTGAGCCTGCAGTGCAGGAAAGCTGAGGTGCCATAAATTCTCCAAGAAAGGTGAACACCAACTTTTCACAGCAGTTTGTTGCCTGCTGTGTTTCACCAGCTTCTTGAATGACTCTGAAAAAATTCCAACCATCTGCAACAACAGCCTGATCACCTGTTTTCTTGCTAAGTGGTAAGACCTTTTTCTGTGTCACATGTTTAGTATGGATGCTATTAGACAAAATTCAAGCAAGTGTAAGCCAAGTTTTACTCTTAATGTAGCAGAACAACCAGATACAATATGGAGTAAATTGCAATGTTGGTATACACAGCACATTAATAAATGGAAAACCTTATTAGGCAAGTTGATAGTAAGGCATTAAGCAAATTGATTACAATATTTGACTGGTATCTGAAAGAAAACCATGTGGGGTATGACAAATGTTTATTCTGTAAATCATATGAAATGGCATTCTATGTACAATGTCATAAAAAAAGTACTGCATGGCTCAAAGGTTAAACTGTACAGACAAAAGTTTTAATTTTAAAGAACCAGAAAAAGTTAATATGCTTACATTATATTCAGATGTTGAACAGTTATGTCTTGTCACCACATGTGAAAGGTTTATTTCAGAGTTACAACAACAGTCAAATCAGTTACTGACAGAACCTCTAGTACATCTTGTTATAAAAGAATGTAATAAACTTCTAAGAGACAGACACA
Organism: Protopterus annectens; assembly: GCF_019279795.1. Taxonomy (NCBI): domain Eukaryota; kingdom Metazoa; phylum Chordata; order Ceratodontiformes; family Protopteridae; genus Protopterus; species Protopterus annectens. The sequence continues at coordinate 495,083,069 of NC_056728.1, read as the reverse complement.
ATGAGTTCAGGAAGTTTAGACAAGTTATACAAACATTTTTTCAAAATTGTATAGGAGTTTTACATTCAGCAGAACAGAGTACTGAAAAATGTCAGAAAGACTGTGCAACATTACAAGAACCTCTTGAACAGCAGTTACAGGATAAAGAAAATAAATTAGCTGAACTGACAGAGGCTGACTTCCTGTATACAGCAGCTGAGCTTAAGAAAACATTGCAAAAGAGCAGGAAACTACAGCTGATCTGTGCAAAAGAGATATATTTTATAATATGCTTGTGTTTTGAAAATGGTTAAGCATACATAGTAGGATCTGATGTTTTACTTTCATTCAATTAAAGCAAGACATTTATCAGTACTACAGTAAAGTAGAGCGTATGACTGCCACTCTCGTAGCATAGTCAAAAGGTACACAAAACAGTTCTATGGCATAAAAATCAAATGAGAGTAGTTAATAACAGTAAAGATCTGAAATCACAAGACTAACATGCATGCATTTTCTTTTCATCTAAAATGCATCTGTTAAAATGCACAGGAGAAAAGGCAGACAACAGCAAATGTAAATCATGTAAATATAAACATGTGTTTGTTAAGCTAATATCTATTTTGTTTTTTTTTTTACAATTTTTTATAATTGTATTGTAACACCACACCAAACAGTTAAAGGTCTGAATTTTAAAAAGAAATAAAATCACAGATGGTATTAGTCAAACAGTCTTTGTAAAATGAATGGCAGAGCAGTTAAATGAATAAAAAAAATACTAAAATCCAAGTTACAAAAATATGTAAGCTAATTGTAAAATAATGTTTATTTATATAGTATAAATGCATAGTTATGCAAATCACAAATACTTATTATAATTCTAAGTGTTTTATAACTGCATTTTACTATCAAATTGCAAGTATATTAACAAATGATTAAAGGAAAAATGCCAAAAGGGTTAACTATGGTCTACAGAGTCTGAAATGTGAGCTCAGTCCTTCCTAGACTGGATGAATAGTTCCAGGAAATGTTGGAAAGATAAGGTAAAAAAAAAAAAAAAAAAAGAAATCAGGACTGATTGCCAGACAAGTGGCTTGAGTTTTTCTAAAACATTATTGTTATTAAAACATAATTGTTAAAATGTTCACATGCAACACTGTTTGGTAATTGTAATAAAATGTCACAATTGTGCATACATGTCACTGATAGTCTGTCTGTAGGTAAATATTAAAAGTAAAAAAAAAACTCAGTTATATCACGTACAGCCAACAAATGTGCTATAGTATACATACAGTTCAAAGAAAGTATACAGGAGGGTACAAATAACTACTAGTACTTGTAGACAGCAAAAGCTTTATAAAAAATTATCAAATCAGAAAAAGGTCCATAGTTTGTTAATAACCTAATAAAGCAATTGTATAACCAAAGTGCTGGGCTGGCATACATTATATTCTCACAGCATAAAGCAAATAAACAATACTGTAATACTACAGGGGGGTAATTTCTCAGTTTTACACTGACTGTGTGAGCAGTATTGCAAAAGGGTTTAAAAAAAACTACAGGAAGAAATAATATCTCATTCCTTCTTGACAATACTCTTTCAGGGGGGAGGGGAAAACAGGTATTAGTACATTAGAAATACTGGTAAACAGATTAAACCTGACAGGATAAGATAGTTTACAAGTTGCTAATAGCTATCATGCTAGTTATTACTGTATTGTTTAGTATTAAAGTGTATTTACAACCTGTTAAACTGCAAAGCTATACAATAGATGGCTTAAAATTGCTTTATTAAAGCTATACAAGAGAGAGTACAAATATGCAAAAATTAGCAAGACTGGTCATTATTTTAATATGTTTTTGGCAAGACAATGTTGGTATGCAAAAAGCATGAATGTTTCTAATTGCTGGGTATGTAGTTTAATACCATGCCTTTGGTGGCAATTCTACTAGTCCAAGATTTTGCTAGATCTTAATGTTACTAAATTTGTCAGATTAGACTAAATGTACTTTACAGTCTTTGTATGTCCAAATAGAAAAGAATTCTGTACAGATAAAATTAATGTCTAGCAATGAATATGTGTGGAGAACAATGGTTAAAAATGGGACCAGTGCACCCACTACATTGAAATGCATGATAAGCAAACAGTCTGTGTAAATATATACTGTATAGGACACATTGTAAAGTAACAAACTCAAAAGTAATTTGTCAAGTTGTAATTTTATTGCTAATTGTAGTTTTATCACTGCTTTTTGGACCACCATTTTATCTGTACCAGTATTAGTTAACCCAGTTAGAGAAAATTATATTAAAATATTGTACTTGTACAGCTAATGGAAATATACTGAAATAATTACATTCAAATATTTAGTATCTAAGCCCAGTTCAGTACTTTACCAAGGTGTTTAATATGTTCACTTCACTGTCAACCAAGGTGTTAATAGGCAGTTCAAAAATATGATCACAATGTTATGGTTAAATGACATTAAAACTGTATATTTTCAGCAGTATATAAATCCTTGCAGTAGCACATAGTTTTTCTCTCTTATATATATTAGTCTATTTCTTATCTTTTGGTATAAAATGATTAATAAAAGTAAATAGTTAATTCAACAGCTGCAAAGAGTTAATTGAACAGTTCTAAGTCATAAAGGAAATTCTGTGATTGCAAAAGAATTAATCAAGTTAAAAACTAAAACTAAAGCAGACACAGCTCATAACTGATAAAATATTTTCACAGAATGGTCTGCAAAAGAAAAAGTTGTTAAATGCATTCCGTTTAGTAGTAATACTTGATATCATTGTATTAACTGTGTAAACAAAAGAAGACTAAATGTTTTGTTTCCTAATGTGTTTTCTATATAATCTGATCAAAAATACATATCAGTATAAAATGTTCTGAGTATGTTTTAAAATAAAAAGAGGGAATTGTTAGAGAGTATTTAACAGTGAATAAAAGGTTGAGAGTAATTCTGTTACAAATATGCGAAATAAATAAGGTATAAAATAAAGCTTGCTTAAATGTAGAAATAGAGTTTAGTAATATGTGATTAGCATCCATACTAAGTGACTGTGGCTTGGAAAATAAGGAATTTGTTTAATGGACATGTTTTCCTACAGAATCAGTATGCATTTCACACTGTCAGTATGAAAGCTGGCCTCTTACAGACTTAGCAAAAAGTAAAAAACAGGATGTAAAGAATGGACAGCAGGAAAACAGGCTGTACATATTTCTATCATATGACACTGTTAAGCAAGGAAGTTTGAATGGTGCTTTTTATCAAGTCAGCATTTGCACAAGATGATTCATTAAAAGACAATACTGGTATTATTTCTCTACAGACTGAAAACATATTTTTCTGCAAACACCAGCAAACAGATGTTTTCATACAAAAACCAAAATAGAATACTAAGGAGAAAAACAGGATGTAAAACCACTATAAAGAGACTATAGCAAATGAAATTGTTGGGAGAAGTATTTTGTACAAAAAAGTTATCATTTATGCTGAACGAGAAGTAAAACATGATAGTCTAACTAAAGCTGCAACAGTAGTGCATGTGGTTTGTTAAAAAGCTATTTATTAATTACTGCATCAATGTATAAGTAACAGAGTTAGGTGCTGCATCAGTGTATATTCTGCAAGTTTCTGTGGACTGTGATAACTAGACTTTGATTTCAGCAGAATCCAGCCAGCAAGACCTTAGTATCTTAAGTAGACTTCAGATCCATCACAGTTAGCAGCACCTTGATAATTAATTTTTCAGCAGCCACAAATACAGAAAGGCTGGCGGCCATGTTATTCCTCTACCATGAGCTTTTACTTCTTTAATAATTTATTTTGATTTAACTGTTAGTCATGTAACAGCCAAGTATGCAGCATACATTTGTTTTGCATGACTGACCAAGGAACATTTGTCTTGTTTAGTGACTTGCCCAGAATTATATAGTATGCCGGTGGAGACTGACAGACTCAGAACTTGGACTGCAGGATAACAGTAATAGAAACATAAGTAATTGCTTTAATTAAATGTGATTATTGGTGGACCCAGAGAGAAAAGGAATCCAAATATTAAGTATGGAGATACAGGGAAATGAAAAGAAGTGGTTTACAATAACATGCTTGAGGCTTGGAAGGTCGAGTTGAGCTGTGAAAACCATGCATTCTGACTGTCTGAATGTTGAATACTGACATTAACAACTGTCCAAATTTGCCCCCTTCCAGATTCATGTTCGCGCTTGATCCTGGATCTGGAGTGGTAAGGATTTTTGGCATTTAAAATAGTTTTTGGGCTTGCCAGTATTTGGTATGCCGACTTTTGGGGAAAGGTTTCAGTGAATACCCGACTCAACCTTCTGGGCATCGAGCATTCACTAGTAAACCAAAATAAGTATACCAGTACTATATGTTACGTGTACAAATGATGAACTTTTATTCTCAGAAAAAGAAATTAGACAAGAATTAAAAGAAATGACAACCTTTAAAGTGGTTCAGAAGTGCTGACTGTTTAATAATGGTACTAGACTAATTTAAATACAGTGCTTATCTAAGGAAGACATTAGGTGATTAGAGACAGACATTACTTAGGCAAAAGTAAAATGTCAGTTAAAAGAATAAAGGGTAATAAAATGGGAGGTCTAGCTGGATTTTCCTTTGAAATTTATAAATGGGGATGCTAAGAATTATATGACTTAGTAGCTAAACTGCTTAAGAGGATTAGTGACAAAAATCAATTGTAAGTTCAATCTAAAATCATTTTTATTCCAAAAGATAACAATAATGAAGATTCAGCAAACTATAGTCCAATTTTATTATTAAATACAGACTTAAATAAAATTCTTGCAAAAGTACTGGAAAGTAGACTAGTCACAGTCTTATCTACAATGATTCCAAATGAACAATCTGGATTTACATGTAACGGACAATGAAAATGATGCAGGCAATGGAGAGGCCAGGTGGAGGAGGATGGGAATGATTGGCTGCCACTGGGCTTTCCCATCCTGTGGGGCTAGAGTTAGCTGGGCCCACTGCTGTACTGACATCTAGTAGAATCCAAGTGAATATCAGTACAAAACAAATGACAGCAGCAATCGAGATTTGATTGAAGGTGTGTCCACCAAACAGTGTATGCTGTAGATGAGGTTGAGCATGCTTAGTAATATATATGTACTGAGGCCATTATTGAAAGCTGTGTCTTTTGGCTGTGGCAGGGACTAGGGGATACATATAACAAAACACCCCTGATCGCTGCCTGCATGATAGTTCTTGCACCTGACTAGGCGGCTCTTACCCCATGGAGGAAACAGATAAGCCATTTGGTCAGAGGAAGGCTGATGACTAGCAGGTAGGATGGTCATAAGAAGAATAAAAAATTAAAAAGATATAAACAGCCACACACACTCATGCCCAAAAATGAATCTAAAGTATATTATACTCCTAAAGGGGTCTATATTATAACTTCAAAGATGTAAAACTTTGAAAGTTATAATATCAAACCCACTACATCGAAGGGTGAAAATAGCGAAGCCCCAGAACATCGAAATCTTACCTAGGGCAAGATTTCAGTAGGCCATTCCTTGGCTTTGCTATTTTATCCACTGTGGTGTGAGAATTACGGACCTTAGGGTTAGGGTGCGGGTTAAGATAAGTGGATAGTTAGTAATGTTTGTATGGTGTAGTGAAGGGCTGGGTTTTGTTAACTGTATGTGTGTGTATTAATTAGTTTGTGTATAGTTTTGTAGGGTGTGTGTGCAATAGTTACGGTCCTTAGGGTTAGGGTGCAGGTTAAGGTAAGTGGATAGTTAGTAATGTATGTATGGTTTAGTGTAGGGTTGGGTTTTGTTAACTGTATATGTGTGGTTTATTTATTTTGGTGTGCTTGTGTTGTGTGTATATGTTTCTCGGAACAGCAAATTTTTTCCCTGGGAAAAAAATGCACTATTCTGAGCATTCAATGTTATCAATATTCAAAATTCCATGTTCAAACTTATGGTGTTCGATATTTTGGAATTTCGAATATATGATATAGACCCCCTCCTAAAGTACAGTACACACAAGCAAACAATACAGAACCAAAATAAAATATAAAATGATTATTTATATATAAAGAAAGCATGCTAAATTTATAAAAATGGTAGTGACATAAGTCAATGGTTGAATAAACTAAGCAAAGAACTGAATAAATAAAATATACTTCAATAAGAAAAGATTGGTATACCTTAATAAAAGCCTGAAAAAAATCACTATTTGAACATTAGGATGTAACTGCTGAGCAATACTTTAATAATGAGTAAATAAAAACTCCCAGTTCACCTTGACAAAAGTAATGCAACAGCCTACAAATAATTCTCTGATATGAATAAATAATACCGAAGCAGAAAAACACAAACATATGTCCTTCCCCTACCCCAAATAAAGCTTGCCAATCTCAAAGGAATTAAATAAATAAAATCCTCTAAGTAAGAAAATGCCCGCTTATCTGATACATAACATAAATCTCAACTGTCATCGTAAGCACATAGAATGTCCTACATGAATTATAAAATTATAAAAAAAATATAAATAAAAACATAAAAAAGTACCCAGACAATTACCAGCCTGACTGCACAGAAGCATAGCATCTGCTTGTGTCACCAATCAAGCAAGTTTGAGAACTGACTTGACACACTAGTAGAGTCAGGTGAAGGAGATAGAATAAAGCAGCTAACAGCCACCTCTCTTATTTCAGGGAAAGGGTGCAAGGGGAAACCACTGTCTGTGTAACCTTTGGTACAGACCAAAAACAAAGAAAAAAACAATACCAGTAAAGCAAGGTCCAAAATGCAGGAAATAATTATGTTCATTTTTTAAATAAAAACCCAGTTAAGCCCTTTTGTCTTACAACTCAGTTCATAAAGACTGCCACTTCCTCTTTTAAAGCAATGATTCACATGACATAAAATCAGCATACTGGTTGAATGTCATTCAAAGTTCTTTAAGGATAGAAACCTTAAATATTAAAAAAAAAACTTAAGTGGAATACTTTGTTTTTGTTTACCTGTTTAATGCCAGTGTGGTTAACATGTCTTTTTGGTGTTTTTGCAAACAGACCAGGAGCCTCACTGGAAGTCCTCTAAATAGGAGGCGTGGTAATGGTGCTCTGACATCACTGCATATGCCTCCTCCACAGATAGGGACCCTTACCAGCTTGCAAGGACATGAAGGCTCCTAGTAGCAAAGTCCTCAAACCCCCATCAGATCACTTGCTCCCTGGACACTGCAGGTGAATACTGCAAAGTCAAATTCCTGAGGCATCAGGAGGCCTATTTGACAAAGAGTTACAACTAATGATAGCCTAGTAAGAGCCACTGAGGAATCTGAAGTCAGGCAGCCACAGCAACCGAAGGAACATCTCAAAGGTTAAAGAGGCATGAAGGGACTGGGAATTAAAACCTCCCAGACTATTAAATCTCCCATCCTACACCTCAAAATTAGCCACTGCACTGAACAATTTAAAAAGCATCACATACACACCAGACAAATCATACCCCAAACAATCAAAACACCCTCATATCACTTATAACACGACTCTGTCACACAATAAATTTCTCTAAACAAATCAATCTCCAAAAAAAGCAATACAAATAAGAAAAAATCTTGCCCTTAGAAATGAATAACATCCCATTTACAAAAATAGTCTAAAACTGTGATTCCTGTGCACTGGCCCAGTAATCAAGGAGCCTCAATCCTCACCACTAACAAAAGTAAGGGACATGCACATTGAGAGGATAACAAGTACACACACAGTAAAGTACAATTTCCCTTAAGAGCACACAGAGATCACAGTCAGTCTGGGGCTGGTTTCTCCCTCTCTCTCCAGATCCCCAATAAGACTCCTCACTAGCACAGCTATAAGGTTAAGATCTCAGTTGAGTGGTCAAGCCAAAACATCTAGCACCCTCTCTGTCCAACAAGTGCTTCGTGTCCCTGCCCAGGTAGCTGGCACACATACACTTTGAGATTTGTTTTATATACAAACATACATACACTCCTGGGGAAGGCTGGCACAGGTTTACTAGCTATGCCCCCTTCTGCCCAGACTATAAGGTAGTACCAACTGCCACCAACCACACTTATCAGCTACTATAAAGACCCTTACCAAAGGGTGTCTGGTTCTACTGTCTAATGTTACTGTTATCCAAATAGTAAGTGTGACCAAGATTAAGGCTATTCTAGAGTGGCATGTACAGTATCACCAAATACATGCAAGTATTCTAAGAGCTTAAATATCTCTACACAAAATCAGCCACCATTAAAAGGTTTAAAAATATTTAATAGTAAATAATAAAAACACAAGACAATACGTATTAACTCAACACAGTGACAATAGAGATCACAATCACAGGAAATGCTTTAAAACAAAATTGTAGGACAGTCTCACATAAATACAGAAAACATCTAGACTGATCTGACTATTTTCCTATCTATCTCTGAGAGAGATAGTAAGATCTAAGTCTTACAGAGCAAGGCAAGTACTGGTAAGTTGTTGTCAGATTCAGAGCAAAATACAAAGTGCACTCTCTCTCTGAGATAGTTCTTAAATTAATAATACACATTACTGCTGGGTTAGTTAGATGACATCACTATGTGACACCTGCATCTAGTTCCCAGGCGAAACAGATACCAACAGAATTTAACATGTCTCTGTCAAAAATACTTATCTCTCGGATGTACAGCTGCTAGGAAGTCACAGATCAATACAAAAACATTTCACATGTGAAACCTAGTAATTATGTCTCTCTTAAGACAATAGAAAGAACCTCCTAGCCTAGACATCCTGCCTCTTAGCTTGAGATAACACACAGTCATAAAATGCTTTACTTATTTTCTCAGAGTTTGCAAGTTAACTCTGTATGTCCCAATTTCTACCATGAAAACATACATTTGCATTGGCATAGAGTTTATACACATTTCTGCTCTCTTCCAGCAGGGTGCACTGTGTTTACAATCTTGAAGCTCAGCACATAACACAGTTTTCTTACATTTGTAAAACAAGCCTGTGGATCATATTAAAGAAAAAACAATACCAGTAAAGCAAGGCCCAAAATGCAGGAAATAATGACTTTCATTTTTTAAATGAAAACCCAGTTAAGCACTTCTGTCTTACAACTCAGTTCATAAAGACTTAATCAGAGCTTCATGTTATAGTCTACCACTTTCTCTTTTAAAGCAACGATTCACATGACATAAAATCAGCATACTGGCTGAATGTCATTCAAAGTTCTTTAAGGACAGAAACCTTAAATATTTAAAAAAAACATACTTAAGTGGAATACTTTGTTTTTGGTTTACCTGTTTAATGCCAGTTTGGGTAACATATCTTTTTGGTGTTTTTACATACAGACCAGGATCCTCACTGGAGGTCCCTTAAATAGGAGGAGTGGTAACGATGCTCTGACATCACTGCATATGCCTTCTCCACAGATAGGGAAACTTACCTGCTTGGAAGGACATGAAGTCCCTCAGTAGCGAAGTCCTCAAACCCCATCAGATCACTTAGTCTCTGGACACTGCAGGTGAATACTGCAAAATCAAATTCCTGAGGGGTCAGGAGGCCTATCTGACAAATGGTTACAACTATTGACAGCCTAGTATGAGCCACTAAGGAATCTGAATTCAGGTAGCTACAGCAACTGAAGGAATATCTCAAAGGCTAAATGAGGCCTGGAGGGAAGGGGAGTGAAAAAAATCCCCAGACTCTTAAATCTCCCATCCTACACCTCAAAATTACCCACTTCACTGAACAATTTAGAAAGCATCACATACACACCAGACACATCATACCTCAAGCAATCAAACTGCCCTCATATCACTTATAGGTTCATAGGTAGATACTAGGCTATCGGCCCTGGGGCCTATACAAGCCCAGCGAAAAAGGTACTCTGGCTTTTGCCATCCAAGAAAATTATTTTCCTGTGCCACTGTCGAGCAGAGCCACAGAGGTGATCCCCGGGGTGAATTTCCTATTTCCCATCCAATCATCAAGATTTTTCTTGAAGAGTGCTAATGAGGAGCTTTGTTTGATATAGATAGGTAGTTTATTCCAGAGTATGAGAAATCTCTGGGACAGGAATCTATCCCTCTGGCATGTTCTCTTTATTGTGGTGACAAGGTTTAGGTCCCTAGAGCATGTAGCTCGGAGGGATTGGGATTTCTTTAAGTGGAGAATGTCCAACAGCTCTGGGTTTGACATAGCTTTGTATGTTAGGCAGAGATCACCTCTGAGTAGGTGATATGCGACGGAGTAAAGTTGGAGTTTTTTGAGATGGTCTGCGTAGGGCATCTGTTTGAGGCCGGTAATCCTCTTTGTGAGGTATTTCTGTGGCCTTTCCAGTTATTGTAGATGTCTTGTGAGGTACATACCAAAAGGGGTGTTGTACTCTATAATGGGTCTAATGAGTGATGAGTAGAGGGGAACAATGACCTCTTTTTTTCTGGATGAGAAACCTTTTGTGATGAGGTGTGCCATGTAGAAGGATTTCCTGACTACTGTGGTGATGTGATTATCAAAGGAGAGACTACTGTCCACCTGTGTCCCAAGGTCTCTTATCACACTTTTGGTGTTAAGTATACTACCGCCTATGTTGTAGTTCATGGGTACAGAGTTTTTACCAAATGGGGATGACAATGCACTTTTTGGCATTGAGCTTGAGGCCATGGCTTTGACACCAGGCATCTGTCTCAGTGAGGCCCTTTTGTAGGATGTCCACATTGTTAGGAGTTTCTATTATGGCTCCTAGTTTGCAGTCATCTGTGAACTTCATTAGCCAAAGACCTTCTGTCTTAGCCTGTACTTCAGAGAAGTAGATACCAAACAGGAGAGGACCCAGGACTGAATCCTGTGATACTCTATTTGTCACTGGTCTGAAGTCGGATTTGGAGTCTGCTGCTTTCACAGTGTGGGTTCTGTCAGTGAGCCAGTTGGCAACCCATCTTGTGACATAGGGATTTATACCTAGTTTAGTGAGTTTATCTATAATTCCAGAGTGGGGGGTGGTGTCGAAAGCCTTGGCAAGATCTAGATAGGCTGTGTGAACCAACTTACCCTTGTCTACGGCTTTGGTGACTGCTTCAAAGAAGTCTATCAAGTTTAGGAGACATGATCTGCCTTTTACAAACCTGAACTGGGTGGGATCCAGAGTTTGGAGATTACCAATGTCTTTGTTTATAAGTTCCATGATGATACGTTCCATGGCCTTGCAGACCAGGCTCGTCAGGCTAATGGGGCGGTAGTTCCCGGGGTCCATAGTGGCTCCTCCCTTGTGGAGTGGGATAACCATTGCTGTGCGCCATTCAGCAGGCACAAAGCCTGAGGTGAGGCTATGATTAAACATGGTGCTTAGGTGGGGTGCCAGTTCGTTCTGTAGTTCATGTAGAACGTAGCCTGGGATGTTGTCTGGTTCTATGGATGCTGTGTTCTTGACTTTGGAGAGTGTGGTTTTTACCTGTGCAGCCATGATTACAGGAACTTTTCATTCTTCCGGTATAGAGATGGGCTCTTTAGGGGGTGAGAGGGGGGTAAAGTTAGCACTGAACCTATCTGCCAGGATGTTGGCAATATCAGTTGGGTCTGTATATTTAGTGCCATTGTGCTGTAACTCAGAGCAGATCTGAGTGTTGCCATTGAGATTCTTGACATAGCTATAGAATGCTTTGTGGTTGTCTTTAGAATCAGTGGCAATTTTGTTTTCGTAACTAGCTTTGGAGGATTTTATTAGGGATCGTAGCTTCTTACTGAGGCTGACCAGGGAGCTCCTCCACTCATGGGATTTTACTCTCTTTTGCAAGAGTTTCTTCCTTCTGTTGTACAGTTTGTTTATGGCAGGGGACCACCAGATTGGCTTCCTGTTTTTGGAGGATAGCGTCTTGGTTCTGTTTGGGATAGCATGATCCATGCACTCATGTAAGTGCTTATAAAGTGCAATTGTGTAGGATTCAGTAGTCATAACTGTATTGTCCATCTGCATGGGTTTCATGAAGTTCACCACTTCTGTCTTAAGAAGCATGAAGTTGGCTTTGGAGAAATTTTTTACCATGGTTTCCTTAATGGGGAGTGGAGGCAGGATGTGGATATCTAGGGTAATTAGCTTATGGTTGGATCGGACCAATGAGGCGTTGACTTCAGGTGTGGAACACCAGTCACTCATATTGGTAATGACTAGATCTAGGATATTGTTGCCCCTGGTGGGGGTGTGGATAAGTTGATCCAGGGCATTGGAGTTTATGAATTCCAGAAAGTGTTAAGCAAAGGAGTTGGTACATGAGTAGTTTTCCCAGTTAATGGTGCAGTAGTTGAAATTGCCCATTATTAGGGTGTTTGGTTGAACCCTAATATTTTCCACATCAAGAAAAGAAGAGTGGGAATCCTGGGGCATGGTGGGTGATCTGTAGCAAGCTTCAATTTGGATTGCAGTTTTGTCCAGAGTTAGTTATACTTGGATAACCTCGGCTGCATTATGCTGAGCAACTAGCCTGGAGGTGTGGATATCCTTAATGAATATGGACACACCTCTGCCTTTGGTGTTCCGGTCCAGGTTACATGGCCAAAAAGTGTGGTATGAGTTATAGCCTGGTAGTGCAGGGGTGCTCTCTGGATCCTTGAACCAGGTCTCAGTCACTGCACAGATATAGATGTTCTCCATTTTAAGGAGTGCCTCGAGTTAGTGCATTTTGAGATTTAGACTTCTAGCATTGAGTAGCATCACCCTCAGTTTTTGCTAGCCTATTCCTGTTACAGTGGTAAATTTGTCATTTGAACCTTGCCAAAAAAGGCATTATAGGGGTGACAGGTGCAGGCCATCTCTGGCAAAGCATCGTGGTCTGTCGACCATGTCATCCCAGGCAGAAAGACACTGGATCCCTTTAGAATGGCACCAGAAGCTTAGCCAATTGTTGAAGTCAATCATTTTGTCCTTGTACTGCGGCATCATTCTGGGTGATGGCAGAATGCTGCTCAGGGCTAGGGTCATACCTGCCTGGGCTACAAGATCAGAGAGCTCTTCCATGTCTCTTTTCATGTAGTCCAGGGAGGTATGTCTCAGGTCGTTTACACCAACATGGACAATGACAGAGTCATATTTGTACTTGTTATGGAGTGACCTGAGTGTGTGGGTTATGTGGCGGATCCTGGCACCTGACAGGCAGCTGACAGTAACCTTCTCCTTGTTTAGCCTGGTGAGTGGGACATCAGTGTGCCTGACTATAGAGTCGCCTATGACTAGTGTGTTGGGTACGTTGTTTTGCCTTATTGGCTGTGGTTGAGTGGCACACTTAGTCTGCGGGCTATGTGTCATTTGGGTTGTGTTGGGGGGTGGAGGTTGCTTGCATTTCTGCTTGAAGGTCTCTGTTGCTTGAGCAGATTATTACTGAGAGCCTCCACAAATGTTTTTGTGTTTCTATGTGTGGATTTTGGTGGTGTAGATTTAGTGAGACTATGTAATGGGTGTGGTGTGGTGCAAGTGTTTACCTTCTCCTCTTGACTGTCAAGTTCAGTCTTGATTGGAGAGAGCTTTACCTCCAGTTTGGCTAGATAAGTGCATCTCTCACAGGTTGTAGTGTTGGGTGGTAGGAGGAGAGGGTTGTCTGTGTACATGAGGCAATTTCTACATTGCCCCAAGATGCCCAGATTCATCAGATAGACAGGAGAGAACACTGGGAGCTGACCCTTGGACATGCCTGAATAAAAAAACTATTTTCCTCTAGATAAGTGAGGAACGTGAGTACAAGAGCTGTTTTTCTCTAAGCAAGTGAGGAAATTAAATACCAAAACTGTTTTCCTCTAGGTAATGAGGAAGGTTGAGTGCTGTAGTAATTAGTAGGTTATTTAGTGCTTACAAGTTCTGAACAAGTGCTGATCACAAATAAGCAAATTCAAGTGCTAAAAGTAAGAATATGTATCTGGACTAAACTAGTTACAGGAAAGGGGGGAAACAAGTGCAAACGTGGGCTTTTAAATCAGAAAGTTGAGAGAGATGGAAAAACTGCCCAAATGGCCAATAACTACAATTTCTGGGCCAGTACCACTCCTTATGTTGTAGATAGGTTACCTAGTGCTTACCACTCCCACTCTGATAAGCTAGAAGGCTTCCCTCCAACACAGAAAGCTTGGGGGGGGGCTCAGAAGCTTACATACAGTCCTGGATACAGCAAATCTGAATCTGGACTACACTAGTTACAGGAAAGGTAACTTATAAGATAACTTTTTTCCAGCTTCCCCTACTTATGGGGTTGACACCTGGATGTACCGTTCTGCAACATATGTATCCCTCCATGCTTGCAGGTGCCTGAATGCAGAAGCTTACATACAGTCCTGGATACAGCAAATCTGAATCTGGACTACACTAGTTACAGGAAAGGTATTTTTTATATATATATGCAGAAATGTAGCTAAAACAGCAGTCAAAACAATTCAAATGCAGTGCAAGCTAGCACACTTGAATATGTAGCAATGTTAGATCAAACAGTTTAAAAAATGCAATTAAATTAAAAATTACTAAAAACAATGCAGAAGGAGTCTATTAGGTAGAATGAGGTAAAGAGATGGGACTGGGGGGAGTGTCCCAGATCAAATCAACTGCAAAAACCTCCAAATTTAAACAACAACACGGGAATAGGGAGGGTGAGTATGGGAAAACCAACACATTCAGCAAAGATCTGAAAAACTATACAGTGAAGCAAAATAACAGTGCACAACTCTGAAGTCAGCCAGCAATGATATAAAATAGTCAAACAACAATTACCAGTACACAACTCTGAAGTGCCAAAAAAATATACTCAGCTCTGTATATCTCCAGATAGTTTGAAGAGCGCTCTTTCAGGACACAGGAAGGCTCCAACAATGATATGCAGACTTTTTTACTAAGAGGGTCTAACTTTATGCAAGTAATCCTTGAGATGGTAACACCACTCTGTCACACAATAAATTTCTCTAAACAAATCAATCTCCAAAAAAAGCAATACAAATAAGACCAAATCTTACCTTTAGAAATTAATAACATCCCATTTACAAAAATAGTCTAAAACCATAATATGCAATGCCGCAGATAGATAAAAATAGTAACATAATAATGGATCTGAGAGTAAAATATTATTAATATCCTGTAAAGAATTATGGACTAATGAGATAGCTATAGTGATTAACATGTTATGGTATACAATAGTTGCAGAGAATTCAACTTGCCAGGAAAATATCAAATACAAAATAAACCTTGATTCTGTGCTATTCATTCATGCTACCAGAAAAGTACCTGTTGTACATAGAGGTAAAGTGAACAAGAAATGAAGGAAATAGAAAGCCTGTGTACCATTTAGAAACAATAAGAGTCAGTGAAATGGGTTAATAGTATTCTTAGTGTCATTGCTGTACTGATCCACAAGATCCAAACAGAGTGATAAAGAGAGATCATTACTCATTGAAGAAGTGGTTTCAAGAATGCCAACTGCTATTTTTTTTTCTTAGTACAAGGTGTAAACTGAGGTTTCTGGTAAATAACACTAAAATGTACACATTTAATACACCATTTGAACATTTAATATACCATTAAGAAGTCCTTAGTTTTTCATATGGTATTTTGATAGCACCATAGATATTCCAAAGAGCTGTCAACAAGCACCAGAAAGTTTAAAGGTGCTATAAATGCAACTCATGATCTATTAGTGTAGTATCAGATACAAGAAACAAGACATAGACAGGCACAACTCCCTCAAAGTTTTGCAACTTATAAGATAACTTTTTTCCAGCTTCCCCTACTTATGGGGTTGACACCTGGATGTACCGTTCTGCAACATATGTATCCCTCCATGCTTGCAGGTGCCTGAATGCAGGATTAAGTATTACAACAGATGGGCACATGGCTGTATATATATTCTCAATCCCATGTATGATATTCTAACTATATGCTGTGCACTTGTATACTTGTATGCCACTCACATACATGTGCACACTTACGTGTGTGTATTACACATACACATCTGTGTTGTGTTTTATATAAATATATATATATATACACACACACACACACACACACACACACACACACACACACACACACACACCACAGGGAAAACTGGTACTTGTAAAAAATCAGAAAAAAAAAGAACCATGCACTGTAGTCAAGCTCATTTGAGACCTCAAAGTAGTCAACCAATTATAACTTGTGTAGAAATCAAAATTTCTTTATTGAGAAAAAAATATCTTCTGTATTGAACTTGTCTACAGTGCATGGTTCTTTTTTCCTGACTTTTTAGAATTCTCAGCCAGCAGCTTTGTTGCTCACAAGTACCAGTTTTCCTTGAGGTCTATTGTTTTTCCTTATTGCAGGGAAATGCTTTACCCCCCCCCCCCCAAGGCTGGAAAACCATTGTGCCTCAACACAAGGATCTATGCTTTGTTTGCACTTTGAATTTTACTTTTAGAAGATCAGACTGTTGAATAACATAAAGCTGAATCTATTTTAGCAGTTTACATGTGTGACAAATGACTAATATAGTAAAAATGTAACTTAATACAGCTAATTTCATTGGTCTATGTTAAATCATCGAACGCTTAAAAAAGCGAACGATGATTTATCAAACCTATGTAAGCAAAAGCTTACAATCTTGAATGCTTAGAACAGCGATTTTTTTCTAAGGGGAAAAAAATCGCTGTTCCACAAAACAAAAACAAAAAAATTTTAAAACATTACATAAAGTGGGGCCCCCACACCCCCCCACTACTTAAATATACCAACTCCGAGATCCCACTACAGTCACGAAAACAGCAAAGTAACGGAAGCGGCCAAGCAATTTCTTTCCCAGGGAAAGAATTTGCTTATATGCCGTTTCGCTATTTTGCCTTTTCATGCTTTCAAGTTCGATCAAGATGCATTCAAAAGAATGTGCCTTCAGTCATTTAATAGGAACCCTAATTTCATTACAATGAAATAAAGAAGTAGTTTAGTTGTTTTTGAATGATATTGTTTCAACTTATGTAACTTGCTAAGTTTTGTTATCACCATTATATCCTAATTTATATTGTTAGCAAATGCTTTGTCCTGTTTTATAAACATTTGGATTAAATCACAAGTAAAACAGTAATACACATACATACATTAATATAAAAGAAAACACATCTTTTTCATTTTTTTATGTAGTATGCATATTTCATTTTTAACAATTATCATTCACTCTGATATTACATAAATTAATCAATTCCTTCCTTCCCTTAAACCTCACTCCTCTTTCTGAACATTATTCTACATGTATTGTTTCCTCAGATTCCATTTACTTTTATGTAATTTGCTCTTTCCTTTTTATAAAAAAACTCCCACCTCAAGTTCTTTTATCTCCTTTACAATATTCGGTACTTCAGTTACAGCTGGTTTAGATTTTGAGTTTGATTTCCTAGTAATTGCTTTTTTGGCATCCAGTAGCATTAAATGTACAAGGCAATTCACAGCCTGATCATTTCCTTAGTTCCAGTGATTTGACAAAACACTCTGTAGAGAATTTGTAAAATCTACCAACTCATTGTTTTCTCAGAATGCTTGCTCTCATTTACCTTTCCCTTTCCCATCACACCTCCAGCATTTTATATCTACCTTGGGAAAATGCTCTAATGTCTGCTTGGGCTATAGAAATATATATTCAAATACTTCCAAGCAGAAATCCTAATCCTTCTGGACTTCATTGCGTACTTAGGAGCCATACAGATGTCTTTCTATTGTTTCTTGGTAAATTGCATTTCCAGTCTGCCTTCCAAGTCTTTTCTTACCTTTCCTGATTGATTCTTATCATTATCATACAATATTTTATACTCTCTATTAATTATCCATTTTAACAGCTGCTTCTGTGCTAGTCTCAACTAAAAACTCTACCAGAGGTTGTCTTTCAAATAGCACTCCTCCATACCTTACTCTTTGCCTATATTCTCTTATCAGTCCCTGGTATGGAAGGCAGTCTCTAACCTGCAGTCCAAACCACTGCTTGGCCTCATCCCATTATATTAACTTTCCACCAGGTATTTGCTCACAGTACCTTGGTTCCTTTTCTAATTTTCTATAGTATATTTCGTTTCCCTCTTGTCTATTTTCTGTACTCTTACTTGCAGTTGTCCCTAGTGGCAAAATCTTCTTTCTCCACAACCATGTCAGCTTAGTTCTTAAACTACTTTCTGGTGCTTCATTAATGTAATGTTTTATACGGTTATTACTCTCTTTAAGGATCTACATCCAAAATTGTACTTTTTCCTTATTTCTTGAACTGCTGTCATCATCCCCTTCCACGTTGATTTATAACCTTTTGCTTGTGTTATGTATATGAGCCTTAACTGCATAGCCCTAAAGCATCCCTTCAAATTAGGTAATCCTAAACTACCTTCTGCTTTGGGGAGAATCAACTTACCCACTTAACCCTTGCTGTCTTCCCCTTCCGAATAAATTCCTTCAACTCTTTATTAATTATCTTCCAAAGCTTCTCCTTGGGTTAATAAAAATATGACTGACCTGTATATAAAATACATTTTATATTATTCATTAATTTAAAGTTACACACTTTATAATCATGATTTAACAATGAAAATGGTCTATATGACGCTAGATATGAAGGGTCTCTACCTTGTTTGGATAATACAGCCATCACAGCTTTCTTCCAAGATGCGGGTATTTCTCCACCTTTTAAAATACTGTAAAATGAAACTTTTCAGATCTTTATCACTTTCTTCCCTCCCAACTTCCAAACCTCTGCAGAAATACCCTTCCCATTTTTATTCATCTCCATTTTTATCTCACCTATTCTGTTCCTATTTTAGTTATTAATTGTTGAATCTCATCTTCCTCTAACTTTGGAATAAGTAAGCCTTCAATGAATATTTTAATTTGTGCTTTTTCTCGGTTTCCACATATCACTAGTTTATACAAATTTTCATACATTTCTTGAAATCTCTCTAAAACTTCCACAGGATCTCCTATTATATTTACTGTCATAGGCTCCATAAGTTTGGTGACAACCCTTTCCACTTTCTGTTGCCTAAGTCATTGTTCTAAAAGGTTTTGTGCACTAGTGTTGGTATCAAAAAACTAGATTCTTCACAGCAAACTTTCTAAACTCATGCATATTATCCCTATATTCTCATTTTCTCATTAACACTCTACAGTTTAACCTTTGTCAACTCCTCTAAATAATTTCTATCATTTCTTTCCCATATCTCATTCTCTTTTATTCCACCCAGTTTTAAATTCATTTTCATTTTACACTACTCACTAGCTATCCCATATGGAATTTCAATCTTCCCTAAATATTCTCAAATAATTTTCACCTCCCATTTCTTAAATTCCTCTTTTTTAGGGTCTACTTTAGAACAACAAAAACGCAAAGTCTCTAATGCTCACATGACCAAATAATCATAAACTTGAAATTGGTATTTTGGGATCGCAGTACAGTGAAGACTGGAATATTTGCCCTTTCCTCACTGTAGTGCGATCTCGGAGTAGGAATATATATTTAGCAGGGGGTATGGGGGGTGCAGCCCCCCACAATCCCAATTTTGAATTTGTGATTATTCGCTCATGTGAGTGTTTGAGAGTTTGCATTTTCGGTTTTATTACATAGACCCTTTGTTTAACAGGTAAGTAGGAAAATGTCAGGATCTAAGTTGCACTTTATTACCCTGCATCTTTATCTTAGTTTTTAATGCTGCATGATTTGAAATAGTTATTAGATTTGCGTCAAAGTTATCAATATAAATAAACATGCTCTGATGAAATATAATTTCTGTCCAGTCTAGCCCAGATACTTCGCCTTGGAGAATAAAATATACATTCTGTTTGAGTTCCTACTATTGAGTTTGTATTTTCCATACCAAATATTATCATATATTTCTTCAGAAATCTACCCTCTCTTGTTACAGTTCCCCTCCTAAGTCCCCCAATACATCTTCACTATTGCAAACAAGTTTCATTCCCACCCATAAAAAGTATTCCCTGCTGAAAGCTGATTATTTCTCCCAAAATTCTCTTAAGTTCCAGCTTAGGAGTTTTATGTGGACTATAAGTACATGCAGCATAATCTGCCTCCCCTGCCAGTAAGCGTTTTCTGCCACAAATCTGCCATTATTGTCTTTTCATGGGTTCATAGGAGAATACTGGGCTATCATCTCTGGCAAGACATTTTAAGCCTAGCCAAGTTACCCATTTTGTGCCTAGCTATGTTGCCCCTTAGGTGATTAACTATCCTTTCCATAAATTTATTAAGTACTTATCAACATGTTTGGGTCACACCTACAATATAATTGGAATCTCACTATGGGTAAGGGCTTTAAGCATTGCCTCTGTCCATTAAGATGATAGGAGCAATCCTAGGGTAAATTTCCTATTTCCTATCCATTGGTCTAAAGAATGTTTAAATAAGAACATGGATAGGCTTTGTTTTATATGGATGGAAAGTCTATTCAAGTGTAATGGAATCCTCTGGGATATGTACCTGTTCCTCCTAACCATTCTGTTTATGTTGCAGCAGAGGTTTAGGTGCCTCCTACCTGACAGATGTCACCTCTTAGTAGTTTAAAAGACAATGAGTACAGCAACAGGGCTTTGACGTGGTCCATGTAGGTCATATGCCCTAGGCCCAGTATTCTCTTTGCAAGAAACCTCTGTGGTCACTTCAGCTGCTGCAAATTTCTGCAGAGATACATGCCAAAGTGCTCTTAGCACTCAAATATTGGCCTAAAAAAGCTGAGTTGAGTGGGATAATGAACCCTCTGAACCTACACACTATCCCCTTATTCATAAGCTGTGTGATATAGGTCATTTGTACAACAGCAGAGACATGTTGGTCAAATGCAGAGTCACTGTCTATGTACATTCCCAAGTCCCTACCTAATAGGTCTACTCTTAGAAGTGTACAATCAGTGTGATAGTTCCCAAAGGCAGTCAGTTTTGCAAAGGACACAATAATGTATTTTTAGGTGTTTAGCTTTAGTCCAGGACTCTGACACCAGTTATTGGTTTGGGACAATCTTTCCTGGAAGATCGCTGTGTCTTTGGGGGATTCAATGACTATTTACAGCTTGCAGTCATCAGTGAACTTGGTCGACCAAAGATCCTCTACGTCTGATTGAACTTTTGAGAAATATATGGCAAACGAGAGTGGTCCCTGCAGAGAGTCATGTGGGACCCCACTAGTGAAAGTTTTTACTTATTTATTTACTTATTTATATTTTTTTGGTGGAGTTATTGTTTCTTTGTAATTGCTGGGTACCTTTCTTGGTGGATTGTTCTATTTGGATGCCTCTCATGCTGTATAGTAGATGTGTTTGGCCTTTGGACATCATCTTCTGCACGTGTGTATGTCCTTCATTATGGTGAATGTCCATCACATTTATTTGTTTTAATTACTTATCTGTGTTTGTTAACCAGGGAGGTGAACTGGTCATTGGACCCTTTTCAGCCATGAGCTGGGTGGGTACTGCAAAAAATTAGACAGAAGGCACATACTTCATTCCATAACATACAATTACCTACAAGTTGCATTTTTATTTCATGGCAAATAATTTACTGAATTATATACAAGTGAAACTACAGTTCAAGTCTTGAGTAGTATATTCATGTGAGAGAAATGTCCATGTTGAGATAAGATATAATCTGGCATACATTCAAAATTTAAAATCAAAATTTAAAGTTTTTACACTGAGTCAGTGCATCTGTGTGATGAAACATGATTGTATTGTATTATGAATTCACAGAAACTTAAAGAGATCAGAGTTGTAGCTAGAGGAACCAGGGGCTTAGGATGTTGGAGTAGGTGCTCCTTACAAGAGATAGAGTAAGACATGGATAACTTCCATGGGAAAATCTACAAGTGAATTTTAAAAATAACCCTTGGATGGCTGTGTATATTATAGGATTTACCTTCAGTTTGTGTGGTTTGATCAAGAAGGTGATCTTTGGCAGATCCTGGAAGTCATAAAACAATTACATTCCTTCATGTTTTCAAAGGTTAAACTAAGCCAACTGTGGGTTAATCTTGTGATCACGGTACATCAATACAGTGCAGGAGAAGCGACAGAGAAAAGATCATCTCCATTGCTAGTTTTTTTTTTCTTATTGTTAAAAAATAAAAAAAAATGTTTTACAAGATGTGATGACTCAGCACTTACCCAGTAATCAAGGAACCTCAATCCTCACCACTGGCAACAGTGGTGGACGTACAATGGGAGGATAACAGGTACACACAAGTATTTCCAGATGCAATTCTCTGCATCAAGTGCAATTTCCATTAAGAGCACACAGAGACCACAGTCGGTCTGGGGCTGGTTTAACCCTCTTTCTCCAGATCCCCAATAAGACTCCCCACTGGCACAGCTATAGAGTTGAGATCTCAGCTGAGTGACCAAGCCAAGACCTACTAGCACCCTCTCTGTCCAACCAGTGATTTGTGTCCCTGCCCAAGTAGCTGATGCACACATTCTTTGAGGTTTAATTCACACAAACACACACATACCTGGGAGAGGCTGGCACAGGTTTACTAGCTATGCCCCCTTCTGCCCAGACTATAAGGTAGTTACCACTGCCACCAGTCAACTCCTCATCAGCTACTTTAAGCCTCTTAACCAAGGGGGTCCAATCTTACTATGTAATACTAATATTAATACAAATGGTAGTTTGACCAAAAGCATGACTGTTAGGAGTGGCCCAAACAGTGTTACCAAATAAATATTCAAGTACTCTCAAAACTTAAATATCTCTACACAGATCAGCCACAATGAAAGGTTTAAATATATTTAATAATACATAATAAAATAACAAGAACATACTCAGTATATATTCACAGTGATATCAGAGTTCAAAATCACAGGAAATATGTAAAACAACAAAGCAGAACAGTCACCAGTAAACAAAGACAAATATCTAAACTAAGCTTTGCTACATTCCTAACTGTATCTAAGAGAATTACTATACTCTAGTTAACTTACTTAATTAGAGCAAGGCAGATGATGTGGTGAATGGTGCTTGTCAGGTCCAAGACATAATGCAGAATGCACTGTCTCTCTAAGAGACGTCTGAAATGAATATCTCAAATATTACTGCTGGGATAGCTTGCAGAATGACATCATTTCTTGTCATCTGACTCTATCCCAGGTGAAACCCCCCACTGCTGGAAGCTAGCAGTATTTAGCATCTACCTGTAAAAAATATATAGACCTCAGATCTTTGGCAGATCCTGGAAGTCATAAAACAATTACATTCCTTCATGTTTTCAAAACGACTAATTAGTTCACTCTGAAGACAATACAGAAAGCTTATCAGCACAGACTCTGTGTCTCTGGCCTAGCTGTAAAGTAATTTAATTTGAGTTGTTTGTTCAGCAAGTAACTGTTAGTGAAAGTTTCTTTCCTAAAAATCCTACTAACTTATGGAGATTAACATCCCATTCCAGAATCACATTCAAAAAATGTACTTTTAGTCCCACATCTCCCAGAACAAATTTTAAGTATCCTGATCTGGAAATAAGGGTATCAACAAAACTTTGTACTTTTTGTACATCCCCAACCATGACAAAAAACAAGTCATCAATAAATCTCTTAAAAAATATAATCTGGTATTCCATGACTAGTGGTTCCAACACAGTACATTCCCAATGACCCATCACAATGTTCAGAAAAGATGGTGCTGCAGGGGACCCCATAAATATCTCCCGAATTTGTTTGTATATTTTTTTTGTTTAATACAAAAAAAAATTTACTTAGTAAAGCATCTATTAATTCACAAAAATAAATCGCTTTCAGAATTAATGAATGTGGAAAATTTATTTAAATATTCTCTGACTTTTTCCACTCCTTCTAGGTGGGGAATACAAGAGAAGAGAGAAACAACATCAATACTAAACACCATTTGTGTGGTGTGGTCAAAAGCTGACACTAAAGTATGTTCCCTGATACTGTTTAAAAAGTCCCATGAGTCTTTCAAGTATGAATTCATTTGTTGAACAATGGGATTTAACTTAGAATCCACCAATAAGGAAATACCCTCTGTAATATAATTTGGGGCAGATACAATGGGTCTGAATGGAGGACAAGTTTTATTTTTATGTGTTTTGGGAATTCCAAAGAAGGAACCTAGTTTTGGATTGTCTATATGATAAAAATCATAAAGGCCCTTTTCTAAATTGCTGTTCATTAAACTCTCAAACAAAAAAGAGTAAACACTCCTGTAGCTCTTAACTACCTCCACCATTTCTGTTAATCTGTATTCTAAACTGTTACCTAGCATTTTCTCTATACAGGTAACATATTCCTCTTGGTTCATTAAAACTATGGTACCCCCCCTTGTCACTCTTCATTACTCTTATGTTACCATTCTCCTGTATTTCTTTCAGGGCTTTCTTTTCTTCCTTAGATAAGTTGTGATACATTTTTCTTTTCTTTATCCCCTCCCCGATAGCATTCCTTATTTCACTTTCGCAAGCTGATTCAAAAACTTTAATAGTGTGCAGCAAATTAGGTTTGTAGCATGAAGACTTTGCATATTTAGTGCTGTTACTAACAATGTCTTTAAATACATATTTCAAATTTAAAGACCTTGTGTACTTTTAAAGGCTTAACACAGTGTTTGCTATGTTTGCCCTCCTTGAGGGTACAAAGTTTAAGCCCAAATTAAAAACTTTTAAATGATTTTCAATCATTTAAAACAAAAGTAGACAAATTTATAACATTGTTTACAGGTACAGTATACCTATTTAATAGTCTGTCAAAGAATTTGACACTGTTCATTCTCTTCTCCTTAGTGTGTGCATTCTCTGGCTTCTGCCATCCTTCTCCTCGGCTAAAAAAGTCTTAGTTCTAGCCCCACCATCATTTTCATTGTTGGTTGTTGTAGCGTTGTTGACAAACAGTCCATTGCCAACACTAGAAGTTCCTGCTTCCACAATATCCATTACAGAGCCACTAGTTCCTTCCCTATTTAAAGATCTAACTTCAGACGTTGCTTGAAAGTCCTTAGTTCTTGGGGCGTGGACTTCATTGGTGTGTTTCTTAAAGGGGAAACATTTGGTCTGATTATTATGTTCTTTGAATTTGTCCTGGTTTGTGTGTTTGTTGAACACACAAAAATCAACATATGCTGTGTCATTTTCATACAAAGCAGCATCTCGTTTGAGCTAATGGTTTTTACGACTGATTATAACCTCTTCATGTTTCTGTAATTCAGAGAAGAGTGTATGGTACTCAACCCGTTCCCCAATCTTGCTGTGACAGCTCTTAAGCAAGATTTTATCTATTTTACAGATCTCTTCCCTTAGCCCAGTAATGATTTTACAGTTATTGTCTATAAGCAACCTCAGGAACTTAAAACCGGCATTGTTAAAGAAGTCTTTTAGTGTAACAAAAAATTCATTGGAGTTGTCAACTTTGTTTGGGAATTTAAAGAATCTCAGCCCCTTAGGGACCAAACTCAGCTCTAAACAGCGTAAAAAAAATTATTTTCCAAGTCTAGACTTTTGTATTTCTTTAGTAATCTGCCCAGATTATTGCACGTCTCTGTAAGTGCTCAGCTCTATACTGTTAATAGGTTTTTCAGAAGATGCAAATGGATCCAATTTAGTATTTAATACCGAAGCTATGTCAGCATGTCTTAATTTTAGAAACAGCTTCAAAGCTTTTACCTTGTTCAGCAGAATGTATGTTAAAATTTACCACCGCCTCAACCTCATCATCTGAGCTGAACCAGACCGGAATGGTATTCACCTTCTCCGGAATTAATAGTTGCAGAGTCTGCTAAATATCTTTCATAGTATTCAATAGTGAAGCCAGAAGATTCTGTCCACCTTCACCTGATGTAGTATGAATGCTGACATCCATCAACGAATCTCCTCTGCTTTCTGCCATAGGAACCACAACACCAGAAATGTAGAAATACTCCTGGATGACCACAAGAACCAAAAAATGCAGAAGAACAGAATGAAATCCACATGATGTTAGCATAATAAAAACTTTTAATCAACACTTTCGAAACCAAACTTCTTCAGAATAAAATGTACATTCTCAACATCACATTTAAAAACAGTTTCACTTTGTGTCCCTGCCCAAGTAGATGACACACACACTCATTGAGGTTTAATTTACACACACACACACACACACACACACACACACACACACACACACACACACACACACACACCTGGGAAAGGCTGGCACAGGTTTACTAGCTATGGCCCCTTCTGCCCAGACTATAAGGTAGTTACCACTCCCACCAGTCAACTCCTCATCAGCTACGTTAAGACCCTTAACAAAGCGTGCCCAATCTCACTGTGTAATATTAATATTAATACAAATGGTAGTTTAACCAAGAGCAAGGCTGTTAGGAGTGGCCCACACAGTGTCACCAAATAAACATGCAAGTACTCTCAAAACTTAAACAGCTCTACATAGATCAAACACAATGAAAGGTTTAAATATATTTAATAATAAATAATAAAAGAACAAGAAAATACTCAGCATATATTCACAGTGACATCAGAGTTCATAATCACAGGAAATATTTAAAACAGCATTGTAGGGCAGTCTCCAATAAATAAAGAAAAATATCTAAACTAAGCTTTGTTATATCTATATAACTGTATCTAAGAGAATTACTATACCATAGTTAACTTACTTAATTAGAGCAAGGCAGATGTTATGGTGAATGGTTCTTGTCAGGTCCAAGGCATAATGCAGAATGCACTGTCTCTCTAAGAGACTTCTCAAATTAATACCTCAAATATTACTGCTGGGATAGCTTGCAGAATGACATAATTTCTTGTCATCTGACTATCGCAGGTAAAACCCCCACTGCTGGAAGCTAGCAGTATTTAGCATCTATCTGTAAAAATACATAGACCTCAGATCTTTGGCAGATACTGGAAGCCATAAAACAATTATATTCCTTCTTGCTTCAAAGCTACTAATTAGTTCACTCTGAAGACAATACAAAAAGCTTCTCAGCAGAGACTCTGTGTCTCTGACCTAGCTATAAAGTAATTTAATTTCATTTATTTTTCTGAAGTTAACTATATTCTAGTTTCCACTGTTAAAATATATACATTTAAACAGTTACAATCATACATGTACATTTCTGTTCTTTTCCAGTAGGGCACACTGTGGTTACATTTTAAGCACAAGCACTTTATAAAATACCTTTTAACACACGTCCGTACAGACCAGTTTGATATGCACATAACATACAGTTCTAATACAGTTGTAACACAAGCATTTATATAAATCATGTTGATATTCAGAAATGACATATAATTATTTACAAAATTCCAGATAGCTGTGCTGGCAGTATCTCCCTTTGTCACGCAAGAGTCAGTGCAAAAATACAAGGAAAATCAGCTATATTTCTGTTTTTTTAGCTTTGCAAAACATACTGGATTTTTCTCATATTTTGCTCTGTCCCTGGCTATTATCAAACATGTGCCAATAGCAAATTTGGCTGCTCAATGATACTTCAGTGGCCGGACTTTTTTCTATTGGCATATGCTTGATTTTTAATAGACAACACTATTTGTAACTCTTCCTATTCGTTGCAGTTGTACACAATGATAGTCAGTCATTCTGGCATAGAGTTCCTGCTCAGTACATTGTTAAATGTGTTCTCTGACTTTTTTTTTGTCATGCATGTACACTCACTAAATACCCATGACTTTTTTCAGGGGTTGTCTAGTAGTAATGCCTGGGAAGTGACTTTCTCAGACTCACTCAGAAAACAAATGGACTCAAACCAAGTGCTTTAGAGTAAAGCTTTCTATCACTCTTGGTCTTAATCCTTGTTGTAAAACTGCCAGACATCTATACTGAGTCTGCACAACTACACGTAGATAGTGGATCTGGACATAAGTGGGACTGTTTGATGACCATGCACATCTCCCATACCCATGGCCAGGCTGCTGAGATTTGTTACTATGTTATTTTGCCTCCCTATCTTTATGTACTTCAATCTTTATGTATCTAGCACAATAATTAGTTTCTGTGGAATAGATCCTGATGAACTTTCACCTGGCTGTAGTCTGCCACCTACAAAACTATGTTGTCAGTGATGGGTATGGGCATATGGTAGGATGGTTTACTAAATGTTTATTTTTTTACAGAGTGAGTAGTGTCATATGTTGTGTGTGATATGTACACATGTTGCACTAAGTTGTGTCTAATGTTACCCTATTGTAAGTCCAAGATGAGAGCCCTGGAATTATGAAAAAAAAAGTATGGCAATATAGGAAAAAAGTGAATGTCAAACATCTCTGTTTCTTTTTAAAGTTGTTTTTGCACACCCTGATGTAGAGGATAAACCCAGTTCCACACCCCAAACTTATGTATATCAACTCTGAGATCACCATACCATGGAAAAAAATAAATACTGCATGAAACGCCAAGTGTCATACTTAGCATATTTAAGTTCATGTTTTCATTCAGTTTTGCTGTTCTGGGAGTCACATTTCAAATCTTGGAATACCAAATGGTTATCTTGTCTAACACTGCACGTATGTATGTCTCTGCTACATGGCAATTAGTGTTCTGTGTACACACTTATGCATATCCACTCTTCCTACAGTGTTCTGATTCCAGCATTGCCAGACTGATGCTGCTAATACTATGTGTACATTTCCTTGCTTGACTATAAGCATGGGGTGTTGGGCTTATGTTGAGCTATAGTTTTCATCTTCAAATTTCTAACATGGAATGCAGTCAGTATGCTGTGGTGTAGTATACATATCCTAGGAGGGTTAAACGTCCCTGTCTGGATTGAGTTACTGCACATGCTATGTCTGGTTTTAATCCTGGATATTGCGGCTGT
Organism: Protopterus annectens; assembly: GCF_019279795.1. Lineage (NCBI taxonomy): Eukaryota > Metazoa > Chordata > Ceratodontiformes > Protopteridae > Protopterus > Protopterus annectens. Next base: position 495,054,249 of record NC_056728.1, on the reverse strand, counting down.
TCCTTAACCAAAATGGTGCCTTTCGCACTCATTTGGCATGTCACTTCCAATACCTTGCTGAATGTAGCAGTTGTATGTGGCTATTGATGCATCTCCCAACATGCCACATACATGTTGCCTATGGTTTTCAATTTTCAGATGTCTAAAGTTGACATATTAATAATCAATATGTAGAATTCTGCAAGATGGTCCATAACTACAGTCCTTGCAATGAAACTGTTTTCATTTTGCTATCAAATGTTAGACTCATTGTAGTTGACTTTTATTTGCAGTGATTGTTTCCCATCCTATTATACTTTTACAGTTACATTATCATACTTTTTTAATTTTAGTGGAATGTTAGGAACTATTATTTCTGCATTTTTGCCATTTGTATTTTTTACAGTGGTGGCTTTAGGCATGGGTGCAGTGGTGCATGCTGTCCTCTTTTAAAAACTGTCGATCCTGGACAAAAAAAATGCACTGCGCCATTCTTTTTTTGAAATAGGAAAAATTTACTTGTCAAAATGGTACATTTTCCAATTTCAACTTACATTTTCAGTGAAACGTGCATCAAAGATGAGACTGGAGGTTGCACTCAGGTGAGCTATATGACAATCAGCAATTGCTCCTCCAACTGCATTTCTGTTGCAGTTGACTTAGGTCCATTATGGTGACAGCTTTGATACAGGATTCCTTCAAGGCTTGTGAGGAAAAAATTAAATTAAGATCATTTTTCAGACAGCTCAGACTCCTGGAGTGCCAAATGTTTTTTCCAGAGTTGTCATTACTAATCACTGCTGCAATCTTTATGCGAGTGATCAGATACTAGTGTTTGGATCACCAGTTTTTATTCTTCAGAAAATGTGTGCTGATGCAAAACCTGCTACTGTATTAACTTTCCAAGTGAGAATAATTTAAATTTGTTCCTGACTTTTGGGCCTTTGTCCCTCATTATTTCTGGCTTTGCCCATGATTCTTGAGCAATGCTGAGAGTTATATGCCTGTACCACAAGCTCACAGAATAAGTAACTCAGCAGATAAAGTTCAGTCATGTTGGCCGAAGCAAACACTTTGACAGTCATTATTATTAGATAGTACCAGAAAGCAAATATGCCTATAAAAGCGCTACAGTAGAAATATAACATTGGAGATGCAGTATGATATATAATGGTTAATATGGAAGGTATATAAAATGAATTTTGAACAGGTACACAGGAAAAGACAAATTTATACAGAAGGACTCTGCCATACAGATTTCCATTTCGTACTGTAAGTTCCAGCAGGCAGATCTAGCAGGATGCACCTACTTTGTCACGAGTACATGCTCAAAAGTACAGCTGACTCAGAAATGCAAAGTAATAAAGAGATAATGAGCCGGCAATTAAGCATGCACAAAAAAGTTGTATTATTAAGTAAGCAGGTAAAAGGCAACATGCCTAAGGGAAATGTCATGTGCTGTGAGGCAAGAGTGAACAGAAAACAGCTGCACTGTGAAAGAAGTAAAGAAGGAAAAAAGACAAGGTATGTAGTTAAGACATTAGAGACAGCCAGATGTGTTAGATAATGTGTATGGCCTGTTGAGGAGGGGCAGTGTCAGAAGAAGGAAAGATAGGGGATACAACAGCAAGATGGGTACAGTTAAGAAGGTAGGTAGGGTATGAAACGTAGGTAAATGAGGTAGTTGTGGTATAAAGGCAGATAAAAATACGCATTCACTGGAATCATGTAAATACAAAAAAAAAAACAGTGTATCAAGTCACAGTTGAGACTGCATGCATCTGTTCAGGGGAAGTTTACCAATCTTTCTCATTTTCTTACAATTTGCTATACTTGTGCATTTTGTCATTTACTTTTTTTTGTTTGATAGATGCTGAAACATACTCACTTTGAGCTTTCTATTTTAAGGGGCATTGTGTTGAACTGTTTAGTCCTAGAACTTCATACCTGTGAGATGTGTTTGACAGATGGCTATAACTATTTTTTTTCAGACTACACTAATGCTGTTGCATTAGTGTATTTTCTTTCATGGGTGAGCTGTATGTGTTCTTGACTGTGGCACTAATTGTCTGAAATAATGTGTTTGATGCAGAGAATATAGAAATGCTATTTTTTCACATTTTGTAACAATTATTTTTTTTTCCTACCAATTACACATCTTCTGCAGGACCCTGCCCAATGGTTCTCCAAACTGCACCTAGTTGGCACTATTGTATACATAATCACGAGTGAGGCATCTATGAGCTAGGCAAGATATCTACAGCTCATCTGTTTCTGCCCAGGAAGTCTTATCAGCCTATCTGATCCCTCTATGGCAAGACCTGGGTGGTAAGGAACATGTCAGCCTGCAGGTTCTGTGGAGAAGAATACAATTCATTCTTTCTCCATGGCTCCCTAACATAGGATAAATGTCTGAAAGACACATAAGTACTCCTGTACAACCCATCTCTTACATCTGAGGGCTCTGTATACACTGCTAGCAATAAAAATATTTCCCTGATGCTTCCATGGGTTATTGCCTACCCATCAGTAGGCATTACTAAAGTGGCAGGCTTAGAGGCCTCCCTGCCTGTCAGGATGGGCAAGTCAGTGGGATGAAATGTTTACAGTATGAATGACATAGAAGGAGACTGTGAGTTGGGATGGGCAGCCAATCATCTCTTCTAGGCATGCAGTCAAAATAGTTGTACTATCTATACATGTGCTGTGTGCTGCACAGGAATTACCTGTTTCTACTACCACATCCACAGCAAAATCCTGGGCAACTGAATGTATATTGATGTCTTTCTACACATGATGTTAAAGCTTCTTAAGGTGATCTTTCCAGAATCACCAAACCCAGTGTCTCACTTTCTCACTCCCCACCCGGTAATCAACCAACCAGACTGCACCCCCCCCTTTGCAAATTCCTGAATCCGCCACTGATCACTGCTTAAATCAGAATTTATATGTGACATCAGTGACAGCTGATATGACTAACACTGCCATCCTTAGTTTTGAGATGGATTCTCTGTGTAAACAGTAAACTACTGGCCTCTGGTAGTCTAATGGTATGTTTCTCATTAGTTGTTTAATGGCATTTTGAATGATCAGTCTATGTTCCTTGGCATATATTTGTCCTGTACTGTTACTGGAATGTATTTCTAGTTGTTGAGTCTTTCGGCTTTTCCCGGTTAGGGGTCACCACAGCGGAACTCCGATCCGCTAATGACTGGCACTAGATTTTTACGTGCCGAGTTGCCATCCCTGATGCACAACCTTCAATGAGGGCACGCCCATTCACGCATGTCTCCACACAGAAGATGCTCTAGCTGAGAATCGAACAGGACAACGCCTTACTGTGAGGCGACAATGCTACCGCAGCACCACCACCGCAGGTTATTACCTACAGTTTGTTGTCTCCATGGTTCTTTACATACATAACCTATATACATACAGACATACATGTACGCAATGTTGCTGCTAGCACTGTAACTTTACTTTAAACCTCCTATCCTAAACACAATTATATTCCAGTGTTGATATCATATACATTATTCTACATAAAACTTTTTCTTATTTCTTTCTTACTTCATCAGTAAACAATGACATGTTGTCTCATTACCATGTGGCTAAAACTATCTTCTGGTCTCCATTTGGGACAAGCTTTAATCAGGATATGGCCAGATTCACCTCAAAAAAGAGGAGGACTGCACTGCATCTATTCAGTGCAAGACCCACACAAGATGGCCTTCTTGACCTACCTAGGATGATGTCAGTCAACATGTACACCCTGCTTCTGTACAAGCAAACCAGCTTGGAGATTTGCTGGTAAACCTAAAAGTACCCTCAAGTGAGTCTGATAATCAGAACACTTGTTTAAGTAATCTGTTCAGTTAAACAAATCAGCCTGCTTTAAATGACTTATTTAAGTTACAAAATGTTTTCCAAAGCTTTTACATTAAATTTACCATAAAAATAAAAAAGTGAGTGTCAAAACCGAGTAAGGATTAAACACACATTTTTGTGCCATTAAATACCGAAACGTTACAAGCTGCCAATGAAAAAAAAACCTATAAGGACAAAAAACACACAATATGATATTGGTTGCTGCTGAATATGTGGTAGCTGCCTGCAAGAGTAAGCTTTTTCCTTTATTAAACTACTTTTTATCAGGCTGTGAGCCCTGCCTGCTACTACCTGCCTTGTATTGGCTCACCTTCTATAATAATTCTTTCTGTAATCCTCATGGAAGGGCCACCAGCAAAATATCAAGCCTATAGTTTCTTGGAAGATATGACCACAGCCATGCATCTATCAGACAGCCAGGAACTAGATTTAGTTTTACCAACCAAGGCAAGAGTATTGCCTTGTAGATGGTAACCTTGATGGGATCTAGCAAACAAATTTTTGAGTCCCAAATGCCGTCTATGAGTCATAGACTCCAGAAGAGGAAGACAAAGGCATACCTCTTAGACAGATATTCCTTCTCAAGAAGACATACAGTTATGGTACTATCTGAAAAGGATACCTTTGAGCTCTGTCATTTCTGCCCACCCTCCAAACTTCACAAAGATTTTCTGTAAAATCTTACATCTCCTTATTACTTACCCCTCCAGAATTTCAAATATTACACCCGGGTTCCTCACAAATGCATGGCAACAACATATACCTAACTATTCACCTTGCATTTTGATGGTTACTGTAGAACTGCTTTGTAAATATTTTATACCTTTTAATACATCAGAAGTGAGGAGATTTCATAACAGGCAATGAGGAAAATGTACAAGCAGTATTATATTAGATATGTGGTAACAATAACCTACATGGGAGTTAATTATTAAAACAGCAGTGTTTAGTTAGTTTGATTAGAACACTAGTGTTTGCTGATTAGGTAAAACTTCACATTCTTATCAGAAGGAAGTGTCTAAGATTTGTCTCAGATAAACAGGTAGGCTGTTCCAAAGGACTGGGTCTCTGCAGGAGAAATCTTTATCACTCATTTTTAATTTGTCCAGAGCATTTTGGGTGATAGGCAGGTGCCACTGTTGGCAGAACACTAGGCTGGAATGCATATCTGTAACTTTAGCTTGTGCCTAATGCAGGACAGGTTTTATCTACCAAGTGTCTGTGAGACTAACAGAGTTAGTTAGAGTTTGTTATTTTCCAGAGTGAGAGAAGTATAATGAACATGTTAGAAGGCAAGCACTATAAAGCAACCAATTAAGTTCTTAAGACTTTACACAGAAAGAAACTACTACTGAAGCTCCCATCACAAAGAGCAGGCCATAATCAAACTGGGCAATATAAACAGAATTCCCTTACATCAGGGACATGATCCTGATCACCTCATAAGCTTGTTGGAGATGTATTTCAAATATTTATTGAAAGTGGGTTAAACATCAAGCCAGACTCCCATGTATTGGTAAGTGACTACCCATAAAAGGGCTGGTGAGGGCCATTAATAGTGCTTCATATCCATTTATCGGGGGAGTGTTTCTTAGTCTGTGATGAGAGCCAAATAACATAGTTTTAGTTTTCCCATCATCAGCTTTTAGTCTGTGGACAAAAAAAAATTAAAATAAAAAAAAAAAAAAAAAAAAGAAACCCTGGAGATATTGGGCCATATTCCAAAATATGTACACCTGGTATAAGTACATTTCTCTGGTGTAAGGTCTATCTATAAAGCAGGCTGAGTCACTTACACCAAGAGCAAGTCTTTTGGAGTCAGACCCATCATGTTGCAGAAGTTTTACAGTTTTATCTGGCCAGTAGAGGTAGATAGACAGATAGATGGATAGATAAATAGATAGCTAGATAGACAGACAGACAGATAGAGATCACACATACTCTGATTTAATGTAAATCCTTCTTTAATCTCTCTCATCATGTGTCTTTAGGTGCAAATTCTGCACAGTTTATGTTGTGATTCTCAGACCTGCCACCATTCTATGATTTTAGACATGTAATGTCTGCAGAAATGCATGCAGTATTTTTTTATTTATACATAAATACATCCATCTGTAGGTAAGGTAAACACACTGGTCCAAAGTCTGTTTTTCAGGCATGACCCAGCGCCATCAGGATTTTCATTAATGGTGTATTCAGAAAAATAATAACTTCCTATTTTCTGTAGGCAGTGTTGTTTCTTTCACATTATAGGGTCCTCCATCTTTCCAGACTGCTTTCTCACTCCGCTTACTTAACTCAACCGATATGTTCACCCTGATTCTTTTACAGTTATTTGACTGCTACAGCCTCACCACATAAATCATGATTTTTTTTTTTGGGGGTCCCACAGTGGAATTACTTTGTTCTTCTTTGCAAGTCCTCTGACGTCACATATTTTTCACAATTCATTTAGACTTAGCCGCAAATCAGGTGACCTGTGTTCATTTAGGGAGCATGGCACTTGAGGATTTGATAGGGGGAGTGGAAATGGAGACATAGCAGTATTTTACCAAGAAAGGGAGGGGCTTTAAACACAGGATGATGGCAACAGTGGTGATACTGAGGGTATGCATTCTAACCTTACAAATACTGGAGCATGCACAGATAAGATGCTTATCTCATCTGCAGTAATGGCCTTACATATGGACAGATTTCCTTACTACAATTAAGCATATTAACATTGTGATAAGTTAGGGCCCCAGGCTTAACTAGTTTGCGTTTCTGTCATTGATAACACTGAATTCCTGTACAAACTGGTAATTAGACTGCTGGTATAAACAGATCATTGTAGATCATTATTTTACTTCAATTATGAACTTATGACCTGGATGTATAGTTCTCCGCCTTCAGCCCCCAAAATGGTCATAGATTAGTAGTAGGCTAACTGCTCCTGTGGACCAGTTTAAGCCTAGCCAATTACCCCATATAAGAATCAAACCTTACACCTTGTGTCTGTAAGGTAAATACCTTAACCATTATGCCAATCTCCTATCACCAGTCTTAAATGTTAGCAGTCAAGAGTTGGGAAAAAAAAGAGCATACTTTTTATAACCAGAGCACAATATTTATATTCACAAAGCTCCTTAGTGAAGGAAAATAGTTTAACATTTAGCATTATTTTATTTTGGGCTTGTAAAACTGTAACTCACTACATTTGTATCCTGTCTGTGGCAACTTCTGAAACAGAAGGAAAGTATTTTATAATACTGGAGAGACAAAAGCTATAACAGGATTTCATATACAGGAAATACTATTTAAACAATGGACAGGTGCATTTCTGGCAATAGCTTCCTCCTTCAAAAAAGCCACTCCCTGTGTCTTAAGCTCATTGTTTTTGGTACACAACTGTATAAGCACTGTAGTGAGTCTAAAGAAAATGAGCTTCTTGAGAGTGTCAAGATTTTCTGCTACTGTGTTTGTTTTGATTTAGCTGTCAGGTCATGTGATCCTAATATTTACATTCAAGCTGCTCTGACTCTTTGAGCTCAGGTTTCAGTACACTGGGGGATGGGTACATCTCACTTCCAGAAAGCCTAACAGTTTCCTGTGTGTGCTGCTTTTATTTACAGCCCATACTGACAGGGGAACTTCTCTTTGAAATGTAGAGAAGTAGTGCTTATAAGGCTTACTGTTGTTTTTTCATTGTATAATGTTTATACTTTCATTTGGCATGCACACACTGCTCTGTATCTTCTTCATTACTTTCAGCAGGTATGGAAAAATGCATGGCTTTGCTCATGTCCTTCACCAGGTTAATCAAATGAATCCTTATTTTTTTTAAATATAATAACATAGGTGCCACAATTCTCTGATACTGTCTTGCTGCACTGTTTTACAAAATTGAACATTTCTTGCCTCTTTTACCTATACCTCACAGTGCTGTTATCACTATACAGACCCTAACTTTTTTTCTCCTTTTTGCTTCTGCCCTATCCATGCTCCTCACTTTATTAATAAAGACATAACATTTCTACCTCACTTTCCCTCTCCTAAAAATCCCCTCCTCTCAACTCTGCACTATAAGATATGTGTACTAAGTACATGTGAATACACAAAAAATTAAGTAACTCTCGAGCAGAATCAGAGTGATCTGAATCATATTTTGGTTAAGATCTGTAGTCTCATGTATATGGTCTCCTTAGTAATGTCTAATCTCTGTAATTAATATGCTACTATGTTTCATGTAGTATATGTACAATGTATGTACTAGCCATTATTCTATTTACTTCCTTGTATATGAAAACGATTAAATTGACTCTGAACCTTTTCTCCCTGAGCATCCCCTGTATATGGGATTCCACCCAGTCATACTTTCACAGTCAACAAATGGCAAATACATGCATAAACACATACATACATAAGTAACTAGATAAATTACAGAATACCCTAGCTGTATGTGTTTTCTGCTAAAAGTAATAAATATACTGGTTTCATTTTATAATCCAGTCTGGAATGATGTTCACTTACAGATGTAACTGCTCATTGAGGTTCTTTTTCCATACATGTCCAGACTAGCACCCTGGTCATACTGCATATGTCAATTTGTTTGGTCGCCGAATCATTCCTGAAGTGACTGCTCAGTTGCATAGTTTTTGCCTATTTTTACTTAGATGTAAAACAGGCCAGTTAATTCCTATGTACATATTATTAATTTGAGAATGATTAGTCTTAGTCTTTTTAGGCAGCACAGTACAGAATTACAAGGCACACATATATGTCCCTTTCAGCTTGTTGCTGTGGTGGGTCCTACTGGTTTTAGTAATTCTCTAAAGGCCCAATTATGGTGATACCTCTCAGCCTAGTAGTTTCAGAAATCTACATAAGCCTTACACTTTAGGTGTAACCACTCCCCCAAAATAAGGACAGTTTTTCAATACTGCCCTTATGAATAGAAATGGTTGTCCGAAGGAACTAGCATGAAAATACAATCTATGTCATTATTTAGCATCTTCTGTCCTCATGGATTTACATGCAGAGCACATTTATGATGAATAGCTCAAAAATACGGGTCATCACTCTGGACTTTCTGGAAGACAAGGCCCTTGCCCTGTATTATGTCTCATACAGGCTTTTATAGGGGAGATCTATGTCTGGCCTACAGGGCATTGTCAGACTCCACTCTGATGAATCTCCTGCATATCCACAAAATACGCAGCACCAGAATTACATGTTCTAAACACTTAAAGCTTGCCTGTGATATAAATAGTACCTGCTGCAGAGATAGGTATGTATCCCAGAGACTACTCCATCTATGGATCAGGCTCCACATCCATGTGAAGCACAGTTCTTCCCTAACCCAATTCATGAGCAACTTGTAAAATTTATTTATTTCTTTATTTCCAGTTAGATTACCGTTGAAGTTGATTGTCCCCACAGAACCCATTTTAAGTGTAGGCCCGGGGGGGAAAGCTCCATGAAACACATTACAGTAAAGATAGCAGTCTAATAAAATTAACAGTAGATATCAAATAATACAAAGCGTGAGCACTATTGCCCATAGTGTAAAAATATTGTGCAGACAAATTTTAACAAATTCACACAGTAAAAGTGAAACGCTGTTTACAAGATTTACAGAGTGTGAGACAATTGCATGGGAAACCACAAATTCATCCCTCGTTTGGCACCTATGTCTCTAATGGACACAGGTAACCTGTAAATGGTTCATCTCCCAGGCCCATGCTTACACTTATCAAGGTTAACAGAACTTGTCAGAGATTTGGGATGCATGGCTAAGCTTAAAAAGGCACTTGTGGTCGTTACTGTAGTAAACACCTATGAACCTATGAACAATGGTCATTTGCGAGCTATGATTATTCGAGATGTCCTTTCTAGAGTACTACATGAAGTATTAGTCATGATGTAGAAGGAATAGTTCTGAATGATACCAAAAAAATGTTACATTATAAGCATGCAACATCCAAGCTGCACGAACCAAAAGCAGAGGAGAGTGATGCGAATTACATAGGGTGCCGGATTAACAAGTGCAAGGCACAGTGTATTGTTTAAGTGCACCCTAAGTCCATACCAGCCAAAAGACTATTGTGGTGCAGTGTGTAGATTTCCACACCGGTCAACATGTTGTGCATGACACATGAGCATGTGCACAAACACTGCTGGTGCAGTATGTCTGTAACACCATCATAGGTACTGTAAAAAAAAAAGAGTCATCCGTAGGCATATCATAACAAATGGCTCCCCCATCACCACCACCACCAGTACCTACTATCCATATCTGTTACCAAGCAACAGACTTGAAATAGCCTATGTATGTGTCACAAACATTCCACTAAAGCTAAAAGTCAACAAACGAACCTTTTCATGGAGTAAATAAACACATCTATAACTCCATAAACCTACCCTTTCATGGAGTAAAGGAACACATCTATACAAAAGTACATTATGTACTTATAATATATGAGGTATCTGCTTCCATACCCTCTACCTGGCATACTGGGACTTCCTCATCTGGGTATTGTCACTACTACTTATTATAACAGTCCCCCGGATTCAGCAAGCCCTGCAAGGTGTGCAGGACTAGTGCTGGAGCACCAGCAGGCAATATGTCTGCTGTGCGATCCAGAAATAAGCTGTAGTCACGTGCATGACTGCTCCTGCACTAGTCCTGCATGGACTCACCCCCTGTATGCACATCACCCAATTTTCAGGTGAAATCCATGCACATGAGGTGATTTTGTGATCAAGGAAGTTGTAAGCTGGCCGTGCAACAATAGTGGAATCTGCATACATGTACTTGGCCACTAACCGAGTATATTTCGAAAAATACAAAACTGAGCCATGATAGCCTCAAATAAAGGGTGTATATTATGTAGAAAGCATGCCAATTGCCAAATATATGGCCATTGGCATGGAAAACAGTTACAAAAATGAAAAAATTAACTTTTAATTTTTTTTAGCCGATCTTGGCCATTTAAGCATAGGGCAGCAGCGCGCAAACATGATTGGGTGAAAATTAACATAAAAAAACTAAAATAAGCATTCTAACCAAAATCTCTATTTTGCCATTATACTCAATGGCAGGCAGAAGACAACATGGCCAGTGAATAGTGGTTGCTAAGGGGGGAGGCTCAATGAGGGACCTGTAACTATGCATCAGCAGCCTGTCCTATGCAAATGAGTGGAATGATACTGAATCCCTGATTTCCCGTGCATGCATTTCAGCACCCAAAAGTGTAAGAGCAGGAATAGCTTGGTCCAAACCTAGAAGTTAGCTGACATCATAGAGGGGTGTGTCAGGCATACTGTAATCAGATTGGAGCCCTGTGGCTCGCACTTGCCCTTAGCTTAGCAGAGCTAAGCAAGGTGGTGTGTCTCAGGTTGCCAAGCACTCTTTACATTGCCTAAGCGGGTGTGCACAACACGCACTGGGTTTAAAGGTGAAAAAAAAAGTAAACCAGCAAATAGCAGCTCTGTGCATATCTGAGCACTGTGTTTACACGGTGCACCCCCAGTCTTACACATGAAGGCAATGGCAAGGGAAAACCGCAGTCGGAAGGTAATCAGGGAGAACTAGCATAGCTGGCAGGTGAAATGTATCATAATCAGCCAATTACACAGGCAGCAGCCCAGCCCACAACACTACTTTAAACTATGCAAACACCTTTTCCTCTGGTTTTCCCACATACTCTACACCATCGGTGTATACAAGCGGGGGAATTTTAAAAAACAAAAACAACAAAATGATAGGGGCTACAATAGCTATCATACAACTACAACTGGAAGAGGCTGAGGGTGGTGAGGATGACAATGATGTTGACCAACCCACAGTGAGGAGATGGATAAGACTCTACAGACCCAGGGTAACCTACCAGTGTCTACATGAGCTGGAGATAGTGGAGCGTTATAGGGTGGACAGGGACCTCATACAGCAAAGTGTTGAGCTGTGCCGGCCATGCCTCACACACACAACTAACAGAGGGGAACCCATCCCAGTGGATACCAAGGTATGTGTAGGCCTAAGAATGCTAGCTACAGGAACCTTCCAAAGGACAACTGGGGATATAATGTGCATCTGACAGGCATCAACATCCAGCGTACTCCACCAGTTCATTGATGCCATGTCAGCACATGCTGGTGAGCATGTATATTTGCCCAACACCCATGAGGTGTTGGCCAGCAATATACATCTCTTCCAACAAATAGCAGAATACCCTGAGGTAGTGGTTGCTATACACTGCAAGCACATATGCATCAAAGCACCAACCAGTGAGTGAGGTAGGGTCTACATCAACCACAAGGGCTTCACCTCCATCAACTGCCAGGTTATGTGCGATACCCAGGGCATAATAATAAATGTGTGTGCTGGCTGCCCTGGAAGCTATCACGATTCCCACATCTGGCATCTGATGCAGCTGTACCAGGAATTTTCCAAAGGGGACATCTCTTACGGTCACCTAGTGGGGGGTGCTGGTTATGCACTGGATCCGTGGCTGATGACACCCATCAGAAATGCACACACACCCATGCAAGAACTCCATAATGAGGCACACACACTGACCATAATTATAATAGAGCATGTGTTTGCAATACTCAAGTCATGGTTCCGTTGCCTGTATACATCCAGTGGAGTCTTGTAGTAATCACCAGCTACATGTACTCAAATTGTCATGCTACACAATATGATCCTGTGGAAACAGCTTCAGCAGGAACAGCACGGGGCAGGGTCACACAGCCCCCCACCATTGCCAAGGCCTGCACAGCCACAGAGTGACTTGGAGGAGGAACAACATGAGCCTGCCCCAGTAGGAAGAATGAGGTGTGCTCGCTATGCCCTGGTATTTGGCAAAGAGGCAACCGATAGCACATACACTCACACATGAGGCACCCAGGGAATGACACTTTTCTCTGATGTACAGATACAGTAAAAGGGATGCCAAACATGACACTACCTGTGCCCAACCACATTTAGGGAGTGTAATATGTGCATCCGACATAGGCAGCCCTCAAGCACCATCATCCTCAATACTGGCACACCCCCAAGGTAAGTCACTCACTTTACCAATTGCCAAATGGAGTAGTATGTGTTGTTACCTGTATCTATGGTATTGATGTGAGCATGAAGGGAATCTGGTGGCTGAATGGCATGCCAGCAGATATTAGACACCTATAGTGGCAGCATGAGATCTGTAACAAATACTGGTGTCACCATAGTAGCCAGTTCTACACATGATGACAAAACCCACTGCAGGAAATGTGCTGGTCCACATCTGTGTCCATATGACACACTCATGCCAGTCAGGGAGGTTCACATACCCAACAACATTCTCAGCCAGCAGGACATGTGTAGATAAACACAATCAAAGGCTGTGCTAATGCCTCTGAATGATGCTTATGGGTAACCTCCCCCCCAGGCCTACACAGACAGACTACATCAGGTCAGGTAGTTGGATATTAGTTCTGAAGGGTAGGAAGTTAGAAACTAATATGTAAGTCAATCAAACCTAAGACCTGTAGTACACTCATATGCTTCTAGTCAGCATGATAGGTTAGAAAACAGAATGAAATAGAGTACCGTACATACCAGTAGAGTCACACCAAATATGTACAAGTGTCATTTGTGCCCCCCCCCAATCCTGTGTAGATGTAGAAACAGTCAGGTGTGCCCCACCCATATCCTATGTAGACATGTAGTAACAGTCATGTACGCCCACACCATCCTATGCAGACATGTAGTAACAGTCAGGTGTGCCCCCCCAATCCTATGTAGAAATGTAGTAACAGTCAGCTGTGAACCCCCACTCCCATCCAGCACTGTAGAAACACGTGTGCCTCACCCAATCCTATGTATACATGTAGTAACACTCAGGTGTGCCCCCCAATCCTATGTAGAAATGTAGTAACAGTCATGTGTGCCCCACCCCACTCACTTGTAGCAATATAGAAAGATTTTGGTGTGCCCCCCCATATCCTATGTAGAGATCTAGTAACAGTCAGGTGTGCCCCCCAAATACTATGTAGACATGTATTAATAGTCAGGTGTGCCCCCCAATCCTGTGTAGTAATGTAGAAACAGGTGTGCCCCCCATACCTATGTAGACATGTAGTAACAGGTGTGCTCCCCCAATCATATGTAGAAATGTAGTAACAGTCAGGTGTTCCCCCCACTCCTGTGTAGCAATGTAGAAACAGTCATGTGTGCCCCCCCAATCCTATGTACACATGTAGTAACAGTCAGGTGTGCCCCCCAATCCTATGTAGAAATGTAGTAACAGTCAGGAGTGCCCCCACAATCCTGTGTAGCACTGTAGAAACAGTTGGGTGTGCCCCCAATACCTATGTAGACATGTAGTAACAGTCAAGAGCCCCCCACCACAATCTTATGCAGAAAAGTAGAAATGGTCTGGTGTGCCCCCCAATGCGATGTACACATGTATTTGCAACAATCTGGTGTGCCCCCACTCCTATGTAGAAATGTAGTAACAGTCAGGTGAGACCCCAATCCTAGGTAGAAATGCAGTACCATGTATGTGTAGGTATAACACCAGTGGAGCACAGATGTCCAGAGGTGGCCAAGGTAGCAGTTTAGATTGTAGCATTTGTACAATATGCAGGTATGTGTATGTTAGGTTGGTGTGTGTTTCATATTGTGTGACAGTGGTCACTATGTATGCATGTTGAGGTTTTACCTGGTGGCCATTGCCCACTACTGCCGATGACAGGGCCATGTCCTCACAACTACAGTGCACCAGACAATCCCCACCAGTATAACACATGCTATGAGTAAGCCATTGTAAATGTATGGTGGTAATATGTGTCACCATCTCAAAAATGGACATGGCATGGCTGTTGGCCTAGATATACAAGCAGTACACAGGGAAATGTACCCCAGACATAATGTATATAATTTGTAACTGTAAAATGGACACACCCTTGGAATTGTACATACAGGTATGCATCACATTATCTGGCCCTGTAGTAGGGAATAGCAGTGTCTTCTGGCCAAACACTTGTAGATCACAAAGGTGATAGGACTGATGTAGTGGGGAACAGCTGATGTGCCTGCACATGCCACCATAACTGGAATGCCCTATGCATATCTGTGAGTCAGATGCAAGTAGTGTACATAGCACACATGCACCCAGCTCACCCAAACACCAACCACAGGTACCTCTCTGGGTGTATACCTGCATGTTGGCAATGCGCATATGACCCCCACCTGTGTATGGCAATAGCGAAAGAAGGCAGCATGCAGTGCAGGTGTCCCACCCAGGTGTGTCCCTAGCTGTAGGTATCACCCTGCCAGCATCCACACCACCTGATCAATACTGATAGCAAGTATTGGCATGAACACCTAGCACACCTACTCTGTCACCCAAGGGGAATATACTGTATGGCAGTCTGGGACTGTAGGACTGACAGAATGCAACGGCTTGCTACAGCTGGCCTGCATCACCACCAAATGGCCTACAGGCCCCTGTCAAAAGGCCTGTGCCTCACACGTACTGCCAATGCATGTTATGTCATGGCCACCCAAAGAACAACATAACACACTCCACATAAGCCATATGCAAGGCCATGTGGACAAACCACAGTAACATGTCCACTCCATGAACTGTGGACCAACACCTAAATACAGCTGTGATGATGTGATAACCTTAGGGAAAGTATCACAGAATGTATGCATAATGTATTGAAGAGGATAGAATAATAGAGGGGGTGTGGGAGCATGGGCAGCATGGAATGTGGCAGGTCCCACACACAGCTGTATGCACATATTAACCCTGGCTGCAAACACCTAAATGGGTGGCTCCAAACCTGCCCATACACCACAATAGGGGTAATGTCATGACTTATGACTCCTGCCTTTGGGTAACCTGTGTTAATCTGTACAGCTATGAGGTATTGCCACAGCAAGATAAGGCCACAGTATCATGTTGATGGATGTACAGGTATGGGATCCTCTGCCAGCACTGTACCAAGTATCTAAACTGCATACACAGACCCGGCAGCAAGTGTCTGCAGCTCCCCCTCCAGAATATATAACTTTCCATGAATATCTAGGTATTTGCCCACAATACCAGACACAGCTGCATTTACCCTTGTTCCCCAGGGCATCACTGTGAGCAAGAATGTCCACCTGACAGTACTTGAGGACATAAAACATCACAGTGTATAAGACTACACATATCTGACTATCTCTGCTAACACCAGTACGATGTAGCAGAAGCAGCACAGACACAATCACCTACAGTACACACTATCACTTGCACAGTTTGACCCCATATTGCCAAATCATCTACAGATACCCTGCAGAAACAGTTAGCTACCTGTAGTTGTACAAGATAAAGGTCTGCACTGCAGTAGAAACTATGTGGAATGGATACACACATTCAATACAGAAGGGCATACTGGGCATGCTCACACACTTAAACAAAAGAAGCCCATGTCTGCCAACAGCAGTGGCCCATACATATCTGACAGT
This sequence comes from Protopterus annectens, assembly GCF_019279795.1. Lineage (NCBI taxonomy): Eukaryota > Metazoa > Chordata > Ceratodontiformes > Protopteridae > Protopterus > Protopterus annectens. The sequence continues at coordinate 495,037,901 of NC_056728.1, read as the reverse complement.
TGCAGATGTTACTGCATACACTCCTCTGTCTGTACCAGTCAGGCTTTGCACACACATTGTATAGGAATACAGACAACACACTATAATATGCCAAACGTAGACATACATAGATGTGTGCAAGAGAGTGTGACAAAGAGTCATCCATCATGAGGCCTGTCCCACCCAGCACACAGCCAAATGGATACAACCACATGATGTGTAAATGTCACTCACTGTAGAAAGTAGCCACTTGTATCCATCATCATTACAGACTATGTGGTGCAAGTGCTAGCTGTGCAACATGACTGTACAAGGCAGTAGTCATCTAGCAGCTCTATACACATACCTGCGGAATATAACCCTGCATGTGCCTGCATGTGGTGTGTCAACACCTAGCTGAATGGGTTATGGCCCATTCACACACACTGCCCTCCCCCATAGCCTGACTATGACAAGCCTGCAGATGTCATCCACTTTGAATTACACCATTGGGAATGGAGTAGCCCAGTAATCTCTGTGGTGCATCCTAAGACAGTGTATGCTGTAGTGTGATAAACTACTTAGGTAGGAGTTTTAATCCCATACATGGCAATTGTGTGTGTGTGTGTGTGTGTGTGTGTGTGTGTGTGTGTGTGTGTGTGTGTGTGTGTGTGTGTGTGTGTGTGTGTGTGTGTGAGTGACTGTGTGTGTAGGGGGCAATGTTTTTAGGCTAGTCACACTCACTACAATTCAAATGCCCTACTTTGGCAAGGCTGCTAATGTCATTCACTGTGAAATACACCTTTGGTAATGTGTAGCCCAGTAATCTCTGTGGTGCGTCCTATAACAGCCTAAAGCTGCCGGTTGATATAGTACTTTGGTAGGTGTTATATAGTTCCACACATGGCAAGTGTGGATTTTTGTGTGTGTGTTTCTTCATCTGTGTAGGCAGGAATGCTTTTTAGGCAAGTCACACTCACTACAAATCACATGACATACTTTGGCTAGGCTGCTGGTGGCATTAACTGTTCAGTATACCTATCGGTAATGAGTACTCCAGTAAGCTCCATGTCGCATCCTATAAATGCATAATGCTGTAGCATAATAAACTAGTTGTGTAGGAGTTCTAATCCCAGACATAGCAGGTGTGTGTGTGCCTGTGTTTGTCATTCCTATCCTGTGTGGAGGTGTCTGTGAGTGTGTAACAACTGGACTCATTGTGGAGCGGGTTTTGCAAATTTCTTAGATGGTGGCCCTTGTATATGTGACAATGTCCACCTTACAAGGATAACAGATGTGAAATAGCCGAGAGGCTGGGGTATCAATCCATACCCCTACATGTGGCATCAAGGTCTGGCAAACAAAGTTAGCAACCCTTATATTACGCAGTGACCAGTCTCAACCCATGTCTCAGCCACAAACACACTTGCCTAGGCAACAACTGCTATGTTGCTAGTACACTGCATATTGCCCACAGATAGTAACCATAGTGTAATTGCAGTGGATGACAGTGGGCATGGCACCCTGTCCATCAGTACAATACGCACGTACATGCAGACAGTGTGCCTTCAATATGCTGCCACTGTATGCCTGCAACACCTGTGGTGCCATCCAGTGTGACCCACAAAGGACATACCATGCCTTATACACATGCCCTGTATGGACAGATGCCACTGAAACCAGGCAATACCTGTATCATGCTATCAATGTAGGTGAAGTGTCAACCTTCTGTCCATTACCTGTTCCCAGCACATGAGGCCAGGACAGGCACATCTGATTATAACAATTTGTGTACACAACATGGGCCAGACACCCCAGGTACAGCTACACAAGTCACTGTACATGCATGTGGGATGTGTGCACATCCCAGACAGCATCCATGTTATGGACTAAAGAACACATACATGGCAAGCATTGAACAGCAATGCCCATACACAATAGTTACCCATTTTAAAGGTAATCATATAGATATGAGAGGAAAAACACATAAAATTGAGTATTGTACATAGACTCAGAATGGATTAATTTGTGGACAGCATTCGCATATCTATGATTGCAGCATTCTGTTAACCCTGGTAAGTGGACAATTGTGCCATCTTCTTTTCAAATGTTTCTAGAAGTGGCTCCACAGCATGTTTGTCTGGTTACAGATCAAGATGTTGGTCATAATTTAAAATTAACTTTTGTGGGATGTTTATCACATGTTGATTTCTATACATGGAATAATCAGAAATAGGTGTTTACTAAAACCATTGAGGTAAATACTTCCATACATTGAAATTATGACTTAATACAGTCTCCCAATATATCTGTATCTTTGTATAATTTAAAAAACGTAATGAATAATACTGAAATTCTCAGAGAGTACTTGGGAAAAAGAAATAAAAGTATTCTGCATTGTGAGGCATTAAGCATCACTGAATAAGATAAATTACTTAGCTTGACCGAAAAGACCAAGTAAGACACTGCTGACAATTGGAGGCATATCTTTACTGGTTGGTCAAAATGATTGAAAAAAAATGTTAAATTGGTTAGTACATCCTGTACTAGTACTGTTAGGCATTATAGTCATATTAACTATCTGGAATTGTTATCTAAGTTGTCATTTGCGAAAAACTTACTGAGTCCAGCAAATCATCATGGTTAACATTAATAAACTGGAAAAGGTTTCAATGTGTGCAACTGAAGTCAAAACTGAACAGTCATTTTATGCCGTTTAATTTCAAAAGAGGGAATTGTGAGAGTTGAAATATCCTGTCTTTAGTAACGAACAAGTTAACAATGACTTTCAGAATATTTTTCTGAAAATGTAAAATAAATATTCTGCTTTTACTGTAGTACAGAGTGCGCTTAGCTTAAACTCTTGCCAAAAGCATATGGCTTGGCATTCATTGTTATTAGAAGTCAGAAGTATAAACAATACAGTTAGTGAAAATTCTCTATCTACAAGCAGGTCAAGATGAACTCTTGTATGCAGCTGTGTTTCGTCAACAGGACATGCAAGATAAGAGCAAGTCCAAGGAGTTATTCTTCATGAACAGAACATGTGAGATATGGAAAACAAACAGTCAGCAGACCAGCTTCAAAAGAAAGACTTGTTATTCTGTCAAATTCTGTAAACTGCTGATACAGGCAGAAAAGAGAGTATTGGACTTCTTCCTTTTGTATGAGGGACATTGAGTCTTACATTTTCATGCTGTAAGCTGAAGTACGGTTTTGTTACATGTGTATCTTTCATTGTTATACAACATGTCTACTTCGTATGCAGTAAAGAATGTCTTATCAGATTGATCTGTCTCAGTTGCCTTCATTGAGTATTGGTACAGACTACTTTTCAGTGTAGTAACATAACTTTTACCGATTTGTGCAAAGTTCATGGGCCTCAACACAGCATATTTGTCATCTGTGTCCTGTGCAGTGATGTGTTCATGACTGTATAACTGATAGAGGTGGTGTTAAGTAAAGGCTGCATATATATATATATATATATATATATATATATATATATATATATATATATATATATATATATATATATATATATATATATATATATATATATATATATATATATATATACACATATACACATCTACATATACGTAGGGGTATATTTATGTATATACCTTTTAGATATATATACATAACACATATATATAGTAATGTCTATATTTCGGCATAACTATGATTCCAAGTGCTGTCTAACTATGTAGCAAGACATACATGGTGCATAAAGGGCTTAGAGTGTCAACAGACTGCAAAGTACAGCATGTTATTTGCGTGATAGCACAGAGCTGTTGGACATGCTCCACTTAAAGAAATCCCAATCCCTCCAAGCTGCACGCTCTAGGGACCTAAACCTTGTCACCACAATAAACAGAACATGCTGGAGGGATACATTCCTGTCCCAGAGACTTCCCATACTGTGGAACAAACTACCTATCTATATCAAACAAAGCTCCTCATTAGCAGTCTTCAAGAAAAATCTTGATGATTGGATGGAAAATAGTAAATTCACCACGGGGATCACCTCTGTGGCTCTGCTTGACAGGGGCACACGAAAATAATTTTCTTGGGTGGTGAAAGCCAGGCTACCTTTTTGTCTACACTTGTATAGGCCCTAGGGCCAATAGCCTAGTACCTACCGATGAACCGATAACAGAGAGAATGAAAATTTGCTAAAGTGACCTCCACCTGGTGCCTGCCAGCAAACACCATGTCTGCGACATGCAGTTGCAATACACACAGGTTAGCCTGTAGATAACAATGAGCCCTTTCAAACCTACAGAATGACTATGTCATGAAAAATGTTGGCACACTCACTACTTCAGTATGCTGAGTTAATTATTACTAACAGGAAGACAATAGAATAGAAAGTCAGATTTGAATAAACGAGGTAGCATGCTGTGAAGGTACAAACAATAGCACAGGTGTTATATGTGCTTGAGCAGCATAGGAGATCTCTTTCCTGGGAATCACACCCAATGGACATCAACCTCAAAGATATGGAAATACTTTTGATGCTGGTCGAGCCATATGGTCTACTACATTCATTTGTAATACACAAATATGGGGCTGTGCAGAACAAAAGTTCTGCTAAAAATTGAGAGAGATTAGTATGGGAACAGATGGCAGTGAAATGCTTCCAACCAGTCTAAGAATATGGCTATGTGTAATTATTTAAATAAAGACAACACAACAGAGAGTTGAGTGAGGATGAAAGAGACTGCATGCTGTGAGGGCAATATCAGTATCACCATGCTATGAATGTTTTGAACTCACAGAGGGAATTGATGACCCTGAGTCTGTCAGCTTGTTTATTTGGTGGGTCTCAACACCAAAAAAAAGTAGAGCTGTGTGATATGGGCATATAACTGCACCTGATCCGTTCTAAGGAATGCGAATACATACCATTGAGTTACAGCTATGGTGGTAACAATGTGATAGATAGCAAAATAATTTTATTTCTCAAGTATGATATTTTTCTAAACAGCTAAATGTATATCTTTCCTTTCTATGCTTCGAGTGACTGCATGCACACCTGTAATGACTAAATAGAACTCATGTAAGGTATGCAGCGTGTTTTTAAGGATCTCTCACAAAAATGTGCAGGTAGACAATTGCAACAATGATGCAGACACCTCAGTCATCTCGTAATAAAGGCTAATACAGCTAAGTACAGCAATAAAATCAATATGTTGCAGATTAATAACATAGAGGTAATTACTCCAAAATTATTTCCAGGACAGTACACTTCTTCCAAAAAGGATATTGCATTGTGCTGTGACTTGTAAATAACATCTGTATTAATGTACAAGTTTGTCCAAAGTTACTGATGCAAAACTATTGCTATCTAACTATTGACAAAACGGATGTTAGGGTAGTAGAAGTCATGAGACTCAGATGCCTGATTTAGTCCCTGACAGTCACCAAAAAGGTAGCGTGAAAGCCCTGAAATAAATCTGGAGCTCTGTCTATTTTCCATTTGTTTGAAAAAGAACTAGGAAATGTAATTGGTAGTTGACAGCTCACAGTCAAATTTATGGGTTAACTGGATGAAGACTTTGTCAGAGATAGCCTGCATCTGTCATCCCTAGTCTTCCGTATACTGGCCAAGGCTCTTTTCACCCCATTATTGCCTTATTTAGGTGGTGTACCAACAACCAAATTACCACCATAACAGCTACAAAGAAATGCAATCTGAGAGTATAGATGCTCACCGCTAGAAGTCTAACTCTCAAAATGCACTCGCTGGACGCACTACTTAAAATGGAGACCATTGACATTTGTGCTGTAACAGAAACCTTGTTCAAGGCAGCAGAAAGCACCCCTGCACTACCAGGCTATAACTCATTCCACACCTTTCAGCCCCTCAACTTGGACCAAAGGTCCAAAGCCGGTGGTGTTTCCATATTCATAAAGGATGCATACACCTCCAGACTGCTAGCCACACATAACACATCTGAGATACTTCCGGTGCAGCTAACATTGGGTAAGACAGCGATTCAGGTCGTACCTGCTATAGGTCCCCAAACATGTCCCAAGAGTCACACTCCATGTTCCTAAGAACCCTGGAGAATATTATGGTCCAACAGAACACTCTTGTACTGGGCAACTTCAACTAGTCCTCCTTGAACTGAGAAAACTACTCATGTAGCAATACACTTGCCCAAAGCCCTCTTGAATTCATTAATTCCAATGTTCTGGACCAGCTCTTTCTTACCACCACTAGAGGTAGCAACATCCTTGACCTGGTGATTCTGCTGCTGTTTGTTTTGCAGATATGCAGGAGAGCCATCATAGTGGGTTTCAGAAAATGGACTGTATGTCAGGCATTTTGTCGCCCCTCAACAGCCTGTGTGCGACAGAGTACAAGGACAGAGCCTTCAGGAAGGCTGCCTACCACATTTTCCTTACGCCTTGTACTCTTTTAGTGCTGAACATGTTTGTACGTTGCATATAGTGGATATGCCATGTTAGATACATTCCAAGGGGGTCATTGTACTCAATGATAGGTGTGATGAATGTCAAACACAGTGAAACATTGTCTTCCTTGGACTTACATGCCATACCTTAATTTATAAGTTCCACAACATCAAATGATTTTTCTCAATTCTGTAGAAAAATGATGGTCAAAGGCCATTTTACTACCTGTGTGTGTCCCCAGTTACACAACTACTGGGTCAAGTGTAAGGGCTCTGTAGTCAGTATGACTGTTATCATGGGTTCAAATGACTTGCTGAAGGATAATACTATGCATTTCTTTCTGTTTAGTTGTAGTCCATGGCTCTGAGACAAGTTATTTGTCTGCATCATCCCTTCATGGAGAACATTTGTGTCAGTGTGAGAATCACCGACAGCTGCTGCTTTGCAGTCATCTGCTAATTTATTCATTCGGAGACCACTGACATTGGTTTAGACTTAATAGGAGTAACTGCCAAAAAGGAGTGTCCAAGCACTCGCCCCTGAGGAACTAAACTTGTGACTGACGTCTTTGTAGAGGTGGACTACCCAAATCTAACTTCCGTGGTACTGTCTGTGAGCCATTTGTCTATTCACTGGGTAACATATGGGTTTGTACCTCGCCTCTTGAATTTGTAAACAATGCCCAAGTGATGAATTAGGTGAAATGCCTTGGTCAGTTCAAGGTATGCAGTGTGAAACAATTTTCGCTCATCCATTGCACTGGAGACATTCTCAAAGAAGCACACCAGCTTGAGTGGTCAAGACCTTCCTTTGACAAAACCAGACCGGGTTGTGTACAGTGTCTGGAGGTTTACTGTATCACTACTAATAATTTCCATGACACTTCTTTCCATGGCTTTACATACAAGACTAGTGACACTAGTGTGTCTGCAGTTTCAAGTATGTATAGATGGGCCACCTTTGTTCATTCACATGACTGCTGCTGTTCTCCATTCATGAGGAACAGAGCTTGTTTGGAGCAAACAGTTAAATAGATATTCCAGAGGACCTGACGAAGCACTTAAGCTGCTTGCCTGCTACTCTGAAATGCTGTCCATTCGATACATACAGAGTCTACATTTTTTACTATGTTATGTAAGCAGGATCAACTGAGTACCAACTTTATGTACACTCAAAAGGACTATACTTAGCACCTCATTACACCTCTGTCTCCAATGTGTCTACTATGCATTTGCATAGCTTTATACAAACAATTTTTTTTTTATTGTTGACCTATTCAACTATATCAATGTAAAATTGTTACTTAGCTTCTTTTTATTGCAACTATCACTTTATGCATGTAACCCAACATATGTCAATCTGTTTGCTATAACTGATATTATATCAATATTGTTTAAAATTGTACTTGTTTAAAAATGTACTACTGTAGTTTTTCTCCTCAAGTCTCCACTGAAAATGGGCCACAAACCCAGTTGGACAAACCCGGTTAACAAATGTCTATAAATAAATAAATAAATAAATAAAATATTGTGCAACTGGTGTCTCAGCACTGCTCCTTTCAATGTTATGTACGTCTATGTACTGTCTGTGTACATTTCTAGTACTGTTGAAATGATTCCTGGATTGGAAAGGAAGTGTATAGATATCCGATTTAATTTCAGATGCTGTATAATTTTGATATTCATATTGACTTGTCCTTTTTGAAAATGTCCCTCAAGCTTACCAGTGACAGACTTTATACATTCAGGACATTATGCTTGGTAGTTTGACCAGGAATTTACATGTTTTTCTTTACCTTATGATAGTACACCCACACACACACACACACACACACACACACACATATATATATATATATATATATATATATATATATATATATATTTATTTATATAATAGTCCCTCCGACAACAGTGTGACCAGACTCTACTCAAACATCTCCACATAGTTTACATCGACATTTGTGCTGTAACGGAGACCTGGTGTAAAGCAGCAGAAAGCACCCCTGCATTACCAGTCTATAACTCACTCCACACCTTTTGGGCCCAGAAAATGGACATAAACTACAAAGATGATGGCATTTCCATATTCATAAAAGGATATGCACACCGCCAGACTAGTATCCCAGCAAAACGCATCTGAGATACTTCAGTTGCAGCTAACATTGGGTAAGATGGCGATTCAGACTGTAGCCTGATATAGGTCCCAACCATGTCCCATGAGTCTCATTACTTGTTCCTAAGCACCCTGAAAACTATTAGGCACATTAGCCTGATGAGTCTGATATGTAAGCCTATGGAGCATGTCTTCATGGACATAATTAACAAAGATATAGGGAAGCTCCAAACTCTAGATCCCACGCAATTTGGTTTTGTCAATGGTACTTCATGCCTGCTCAACTAGGTTTACTTCTTGGAGTCAGTCACCAGAGCTGTGGATGAGGGCAAGGCAGTTCATACAGCCTACCTTGATCTGGCCAAGGCCTTTCATACCATTCCTCACTCAGGAATTAGTGATAGACTCACCAAACTAGCACCAACCCCTATATCACTAGGTGTGTTGCACGTTGGCTGACAGAACCCACAGCGTAATAGTAGCATACTCGAAGTCAGACTGCCGACCAGTCATTGAGTGGTATTGGGTCCTCTCCTGTTTGGCATCTACTTATCAGACGTCCAGCCCAACATGGAGGGACTCTGGCTGACCAAGTTCACCAACAATTGCAATATGAGAGCCATTATTAACTCCACAAGTGATGTAGGCATCCTACACAAAGGCCTCACGGAGACCAATAACTGCTGTTGAAACCATGGCCTTAAACTTAATGTCAAAAAATGCGTCCTCATTCCCTTTGAGAAAAACTAAGGTCCCACTAATTACTACAGTGATGGTAGCCCAATGAACACTGAAGGCATTAAAAGAGATCATGGACACAGATTGACAGCAACCTCTCCTTTGACCACCACATTGCCACTGTGGTCAGAAAGTTCTTCTATGTGGCACATCTCATTACCAAGGGTTTTGCATCCAGGAAGAAAGAGGTCATCATCTCTCTCTACTTGTCCCTCATTAGAAAAATCATCGAGTATAATGCCCCATTTTGCATGTACCTCAATAAACACCTGCCACAGCTGGAAAGGCCACTGAAATACCCACCACACATAGAGGATCCTAGGCCTTAAACACATGCCCCACATGGACAGACAAAAAAAAGTCCAGCCTTTCTCGGTCTCATATTGTCTATTAAGAGGCAATCTTTGCTTGACTTACAAATCAATGTCTGATCCAGCCATATTCTAAAAGTTTTGCCTAAAGAATCCCTAGTCACTCTGCACTACATGCTTCAGGGACCTCAACCTCATGACAACCATCAACAGAACATGCTTGAGTGACAGCATCATAACCTAGAGACTGCCCATGCTCTGGAATAGACTTCCCATACCTGTCAAACAGAGCACCTCACTGCCCCTTTTCAAGAGAAATCTTGATGAGTGACTGGGAAATAGAAAATTAGGGGATTATAATTACTTGGAAATAATAATGGACATATAATACTTTTATAATTGAAAAGGGGTTGGTATAAATATGAGTATGGAAAAAAAAAAAAAAAAAAAAAAAAAAAAAAAAAAAAAAAAAAAAAAAAAAAAAAAAAAAAAAAAAAAAAAAAAAAAAAAAAAAAAAAAAAAAAAAAAAAAAAAAAAAAAAAAAAAAAAAAAAAAAAAAAAAAAAAAAAAAAAAAAAAAAAAAAAAAAAAAAAAAAAAAAAAAAAAAAAAAAAAAAAAAAAAAAAAAAAAAAAAAAAAAAAAAAAAAAAAAAAAAAAAAAAAAAAAAAAAAAAAAAAAAAAAAAAAAAAAAAAAAAAAAAAAAATGTTGTTGAATTTTTTAAAACCTTTAAAAAAATTTTTAAAAAAAAAATAAAAATTTGGGAAAAAAATTTTTTTAAAATTTTTTTTTTTCCCAACATTTAATAAACCCAAAAGGAAAAAAAACTAACTTTTTTATTTTTAATTTTTGAAAAATTAAAAATTTTTTTTAAAACCCAATTTTAACATAATTAAAATTTTCCTATTTAAAAAACCTGTTTTGGTATTTGAAAAGTTAAACCCAATTTTGGTTTAAAAAAATTTAAAAAAATAGGGGCAAAAATTTTTTTTTTCCTTTTTAAATTTTCCCTTAAATTTTTGGGGGTTTTTTTTTGAAATCCCCCAAAAATTTAAAAATTGTTTTTAAAAAGGACCTTTAAATTTTCAATCCATCCTTTGGGTTTTTTAAAAACTTTTTATTTTGGGCCAATTTTTCCAATTTTTTTTTAAAACCCTTTTCAAAAGTTTGAACCCCAAAAAAACCCACAAAATTTTTTTGAAGATAAAAGCCAGAAGTTACGAAGCCAAATGCAAAATCCACCACTCAAATGTAGAAATACAAAAACAATTTAATAAGTGCTTTCGGAAGAAATAGTATCCTTCCTTCTTCAGACAAACAACTTACAAATGTAACATTCTTTAAATAAACTTTTTGAATCATGTGATCAATTTGCTAAAGTGACTCATTAAATAATTAATCAGTTAGTAAAATCCGTTCCTTTTTCACATTATTTTAAAGTATCCATGTTGCACAAACATATTATCGAGAGTATTTAAATAAATATAAAATACTTAAAATAGGTATTATGAACCTAATAATGCACAACTATTTTAAACATTATTTTAAAATATACTGTTTAACGCTCAAAATTTCTTACATTGTAATAAACTTCCTATACTCTTAAAATAGTTGCATATTTACTAGATTCCCAACATGAAACATAGATTGTGCATATTAAAATATATGTATGTATATATACTTGTGAAATATTATATTAATCGAAACCATAAATATATACATCTATATATTGAAAAGAATGTATGAATATGAATATGAATGTGTGAATATAACTAATTCATATAATTGAAAATGTATACAACATAATAACAAATAGGACAACCCACTACTATGATATTAATGTGATATTAATATCAATAACCTAAACTGTGTTATTGTCACTTACATTAAAAATCGTTACCTCATAAAACATATTTTCAACATAATCAAAATATTCCTATTTAAGCAAAACATGCCTACACTAAATGTACTTGTGAAAATGAATAAGTGAATCATACTTATATGCTGCATTAACTCACTAAAATATATGTAAAACATATGCAAATAATTTTATATTTTACATCTAGGTTTAAATTTTCACCTAAATGTTGGTGAGTTATTTATAATGAAACCTCACTCATAAATTCTACCAAAATCTAAGTATCATTTAAAAATGTACCTATTAATTTATGCTATATCTCATCTCTTTAGCGCTAAATGTTTAAGAATACTTGACAAAGAAACATGTTCATTTAACCCTGGCCTAATGTATGCGCAAGTTCTTATTTGCCAAAAAAGTTCTTCCTTTTCAAGAAGAATCTGCCACGGTCCTGAATAGATGCTATCATTAACTTTTTTCAGTACAGTATATTTAAAGACATGGTCTGGATAATCTATAATATGGCATGCTAATGCATTGTTTGTATCTCTTTTAGAGATAGCATACTGGTGTTCATAAATACGCCTTTTAAAATTGCGCTCAGTCTTCCCTATATAGAAGGCTGAGCATAATGAACACTTAGCTGCATATACTACTGACTTCGTGGTACAGTTGAAGGTGCCAATTATTTTATATGTACTGTTATTAATTACAATACTGGTACCCTCCTTCACAAAGGCACATTGGTGGCAACTGCCACATTTCAACATGCCTTTTATTCTTTTTGAAGTACTTGGTTTACATGACTCAAATAACATCTTTAAATTGACTCCACGCCTGTATATAATTTTTGGCTGGGTCCCATATAACCCAAGTAGGTGTTTGTCTTCAATTATTAATCTCCAATTTTTACACAAAATATTTCTAATATAGTGATGATCAACTGAAAATGTACACAGAAATCTAATGTTGGCTTCTGGTCCCTGACCTTGCAACGAATTCAGTGGGGCAATTCCTAGTTGTGAGCTATGTTCCATTACTTGTTGGTGTAACAGCGGTCTGAAATACCCTGTTTCCCTTTTAAAAGATACTTCTAAACGTACCTCTTCTATTAATGTTGATGGATAACCTCTATTGAGAAACATTGTACCTAGATTTTTACACTCTGCAATGAAATCTGTTTCATCAGTAATCATCTTGGCTGCTCTTACCATTTGCCCTTTTATTACAGCCTTCTTCTGATGGCCAGGATGACAGCTAGTGTAATGTAAAAACCCGTTAGAATATGTGGGCTTTCTATATATGTTACTTTTGAACCTCTTATTAACTTTATCCTTATGTAATGCAATATCCAGATAATTGATATTACTATCATGCACTTCATAAGTGAATTTCAGGAAATTAGTTAGCTAGGTGATATCCTGAATAAATAATTGTACCTGTTCAATAGGGCCTTTCCATAATAAAAACATGTCGTCCTGGTATCTAGTATATAGTAAAAAGTTTTTTAAAAATGTTTACAATGTAAGAAATTTTGGGCATTAAACAGTATATTTTAAAATAATGTTTAAAATAGTTGTGCATTATTAGGTTCATAATACCTATTTTAAGTATTTTATATTTATTTAAATACTCTCGATAATATGTTTGTGCAACATGGATACTTTAAAATAATGTGAAAAAGGAACAAATTTTACTAACTGATTAATTATTTAATGAGTCACTTTAGCAAATTGATCACACGATTCAAAAAGTTTATTTAAAGAATGTTACATTTGTAAGTTGTTTGTCTGAAGAAGGAAGGATACTATTTCTTCCGAAAGCGCTTATTAAATTGTTTTTGTATTTCTACATTTGAGTGGTGGATTTTGCATGTGGCACACTGCACATGCAGTTACAGCAGTCTTGTGCTATGCATGCCCAAACTAATATGAAATTATATAATGCAGATGTTGTGTGGTGCAGTTGTTTCCACGCTTTCACATAAATCAAAGAGGATGCAACCTGTTTTTCCAAACAATTTATTTTAACAACACACTCTTACATGTACAATGGATGACGTTGTACGGGTCAATTGTGCAACAGAAGACATTACATTCATAGTCATACACACAGGAAAACTATTAAGACATAGAATGTGAACAACAGAACAACTGAATGAGTATGGTATTGTGACAGTATGTATATCTAAAATCTGGTGGGCCGGAAACCTGTGTAAATACCATTGGCATCTGGATATCTGTCACAAATTCTCCAAACACAACAGCTGGGAATGACTCTCCTGTTTCCAGTCCCCAAACGTCCATGACGCCACACAATGTATTGACGGTAAGCTGTGTGTCTGTACCGTTTATTTTCATCTGCTTCCATCGGTAGTCCAAATAATGACCGCCGGTATGCTTCAGCTGTCTGTAGGACACAACGCTGGAGGACATACTGATGCATTTCCTGAGTGCAACAGAGAACAGTTATTACTTTCGACTGCATACAGTGCATTCATTAATGTTCTTTCTACAATACAGTTGGGCCATGCACTACATGGTACATTGAAGTGTGTTGCTCACAGTCTGTCAAAGTGCAAGTCTCACATATTTTGGCATTTTAGTGTATCCATTGCCCTTCCAAAGCAAAACCTCTGTGGTGAAGGACTCTTTTTAGTATTCCACTTCACTTTCCCATATGTAGTCAGTGTGGTAATAAATGTGGAAATCAACTCTTACTCAATGAATAGGTAGATGTGGACAGTACTGATGCCATGCTGCCTGTTCTCTTATATTGTGTAGTACATGTGACAGACACACTAGGCATACATGTGTTCACATATCCTCAAAAACCACACATCTCAACTGTGTCTATGGTGAATGTTACAGCCTTAAACATGCTGATTGATGGCTATCAGTATGCACACCTTCCTAAGCTTTGTCATGTCTACACATGCTGTGAATGTCTGAACTCTCAACCTCTTCAACTTATAATACTTACCAAGTTATAAATAAAACAAGAGCTATGGCTTGAAATGAGGGGAAATGTGCATGTATTGGTCACAGAAAGCGATAATGAATGCCATTACGTATCATGCATTACCCTGAATTTTCTGAAAGGTCTGAATTATGAAAAGCAAATCGCTGTCATTCCTTGCTAACTTCCGCACTAATTGAATTGGCAGAAATTTCCCGGAACACCACAATAGTATGACATCGAATCACAGTTATGAAAATGAAATCCTGACCTTCTCTGCAAATCTATACACTTTTTATAGGTATATCAAGTACACTCGATTGTCATGCAATGTATACTGCACTCTTTTCCAACTCATCCATTTGCTCATAAATTCAGCACTCTGAGGCTAGCAAACACTAACTTATATGTATTACTTACTTGTGACAAGGAGATGCAGTTCTCTGGAGTCATTCTGCAGCACACACTCTCAATGACAGTCGGCATGCGTTTACAGCGGTTGCATACACACCAGTCAGGAGCATCCGGACTATGTTGATGTTGTGAAACTTCGGGACCATGTAGGAATCCACTGTCAAGGACTTCAAGAAGAATGTCTGGATTCCGCTCAGCAATTCTTACACATATGTTTCGCAGGTCCTCACTGCCTAAAGCACGAATTCAGTCCTTAAAATGGTAAATATATTCTTGTTACTGACAAATGTAACAACTAATGTCTAACTATGTACATGATCATAATAGACATACGGGTACAATATATTCAATGCAATTTCAATCAAATACACCATCATAGTTGTATCTGCATAACATGTCATAAACAAAATAGTTCAAGAACTAGTCCAATGCCTGAAGGCTGGCAATGGGCCCATTAAAACAAAGGACTTGCCTGTGTTACTGAGAAAACCAACCAGGCATGCTGGGGTCCTCCACAATGTAAACCTCCTTACTTCCATGTAACAGACATATCGGCAAGCTAGACTGCCCTGAGGTAATTGTAGAAATGCTACATTAATGGTTATTCTTAACATTATTAGGTAAGTGTATAGTTTTGACTTGTGATGCAGAATCATTGCCATGCCTAATGCTTCAAAGTAAAATTACAGCAGCAGATGTCAAGGGAAAGGTACTTACGCAGTTACAGAAAATAAATATTTTAAAGTATATAAAAATACAGACAACTAATTTTTATGTGGTTTACATTATTTCTTTTCCAAAATGTTATTACTGCATATCTTCTGTCATGTAACATGTAACTACAGCTATGAGCAGTTATTTACACAAAGAAGTGCTGAGCTTACTTCCAAAGTCCCTTGTGTCTCACATCTACTTGCTGCTGGGGTACACATTTGTCTGTGTTCTGGCATACGTTGTCGGCATCTACGTTGTCCTGCACCTGTGGAAACCCTTGTTGCAGTCCTTTGTTCATTAGCTGAAACAGACCTTTGGCACTTTGTACCTGCCAATGTCTTACCCTTCATGGTTTTCTGTGGAGGAGTCAGATGAAACAAGTATATGGTTAAAATTCGTCAATACCTTAAGTGTCATTGTTACAATAGTTGACAACACAGATTTCTTGTTCCATATAGGCCATTTTTATACAGCATTAGCACCATTACACAGCCTATCTGTTTTGTGACAATGTTTCCCTGTCTGTGCCTCTTCCGTTTCAGAGTATTTCGATCACTGGTTGATGCAGTACAGCAAACATAGGAACCGTGAGACTTTTATATGTCATCATCCATCACATTAACCCAATTACAATCTACATACAACCAGCTTATGATGCCTTGCAGCATTGCTACTTCCTCCTGTAAGGATGTGCCATATGCTGCCAAAGGATGTTGACCACTAGTCCAGAATATCCGCCTAGTCATGACATAGTCATGACATACAAAACACACTATGCAGCCTTTAAAAATGATCACGTTATACAGGCAAATCACTTCACATGGGGCAGGTGAACAGTAATGTGCACCCTATTCATGTGAAAAAAAAAATCAATCTACTCATATCCTCCTGTAAAAGCTCGATGGTCCTACCTGATCGGGGTGAGGATTACGTCACCAAAAAAAAGTCAGGTTACATGGTGTTAATCATGGTTTAAATATACTGCGATCAGTATTATTTACAAGATGGCAAGAGAATAGAAAGTCACATTTGGATAAATGAGGTTGCATGCTGTGAAGGTGCACACATAGCCCGGCGCGTAGAGGAGTAACTCATGAGTAAGGTGTGAGCTACTCCTGAGCAGCTTTGGAGATTTCTGTTCTAGGAGTTACACCCAAAACAGACAAACTTGAATGAGATGCACATACTGCTAATGCTGCTGGAAACAGCAAGTCTATTACATGCAGTTGTGATCGACAAAAATCGAGTCAAGTCCATCTGGTGCATCTTTATGCCTAGGATTACTTATTTGCATACAGACAACACAAGAGAAAGTTGAGTGAGGAAGAAATAAGCACCATGCTTGGGCGGGCAACATCAGTATGACTGTACTGGGAATGACTGATATTTACAAACAGGAATGACGGCTCAGATTCTATCTGTTAGTCTATTAGCTGGGTGTGACACGCACAAAACAGGTACAGGTGTGCTACATAGACTCATACAGAAAATGGTAACTGATTTTGAATAAAGCCAGTCCAAGAATCCTGGAATTCGTTTGGAGCAGCCTACTGTCTGAACATAGAGGTAGCAACACATAACAGAATGAATGTGTATCCATTAATGTCTGCTAGTGGAGGAGACTGGAGAAGATATTTTGCCCTAGAAGAACTCTCGCCCCATTTCTGCCTTTCTTACAGTACCCCACTTACAATTATTGACCTGTTCAAAAGCTATGTAAGTATCTGTTGAAGTTATACACTATACAAACTGCCTGTACACACTTACTCAGTCTCTTGTTTATATCATGTATACCATGACTATTTACTCTGCTGTTTGAATCAGTAATCATGTCCTCATTGTACATTATCTTCTGTTAACTGCTGTAAAATCCTCAAAGTAAAATAAGTACTGTGGCCAGTTGTAGCAAAAGCAAATTTGGAAAATTGTCTTGCAGCCTTTCTCCCTGCATCTCCACTGAGAAGAGTTTAAAGTCAGAAGCCATCTATCCGTGGTTTACAGATTTAAAAACACTGAATTGTGAAAATATGTACTACGGCTAATTACATAGCTACTCGTCCATATTTACACAATTCAGTGTTTTTAAATCTGTCCATAGCTACTTGTAATCTGCGGTGGTGCAGCGGTAGCTTTGTTACCTCACAGCAAGAGCTTCTCCCGTTCGATTCTCAGCTAGTGTACGGGGAGTGCCTTCTGTGTGGAGTCCGCATGTCCTCACTGCAGGTCGAGTGGCGTCCTGAAATGCATGCATGAATGGGCGTGCCTTCATTGAAGGTTGGGCATCGAGCTCGCTACTCGGCACCATGAAAATCGAGTGACAATCATTAGCAGACGAGTTCCGCTGTGGAGACCCCTAACTGGGAAAAGCCGAAAGACAACAACAACTGATGCATAGCTACTCCATCCTGAGACTTATTGTGTGCCCATATCTGTTGTGGCACTCAACTCCAACTTGCCTGTAAAATTATTAACCTTAGGTGTTAGTAAGTACCTGTAGCACAGACTTTACAATAGTATCTTCCTACAATTTCTATAACAGTAGGCAGGCCATCATTGTGAGAGATCATTTCCAATTTCCCCACATTTACAAGACTAAAAAATCTAACTCTGAAACAGTATACTGAGAGAAATGTATCACTGATGTGACAGAATATATATGTGTTATGTTTTAAAGTGCCTGATGTATTCCGATGAACCGCTGACTTGTACATGTGACATTATTTTGCCACTCAATGGTTTTACGACCAGAGTTAGTATTTCCCAACCATTTAGGTCCATCACACTTGTCACAGTGTTACTTGCATGCCACCAACTTCTTTGGACCCAAAACAAGAAATAAGATATAAAGAAACCATGAATGTCTTAGCGACACATTC
Source organism: Protopterus annectens (assembly GCF_019279795.1). NCBI lineage: Eukaryota > Metazoa > Chordata > Ceratodontiformes > Protopteridae > Protopterus > Protopterus annectens. The sequence continues at coordinate 495,019,535 of NC_056728.1, read as the reverse complement.
TTATTGATTCACTGACTCCATGATACCCACAGAGTGAGACTATAAGAATGCTGGTGTGATGGTAGATGTTTACCTCCAGTATCAGCCTATGGTCAGAACACTCACCCTGCCTATGTGTGAACTGAGACATTTAGACTCCATAGAAAAAGTAGGTGTACAACAACCTTGTTGGGCACTCCCATGCTATTAGGTACCACATTCAGACAATGGAAATGCCTGTGCGTTTGCATGAAGGAAAACCTTTGTAGAAAACCATTGGCTGAAACCTCTGCATGATTCCACTTGATCATGACTGAAGAGGAATCATGCTATGTTTCTGATGACCTCATTGTGGAGTAGGCAGAGAAAACCAACAAGCTAACATCAATATTACCTGCCGAAATCCAACCATCCATCAACACGTATAAGTTACACTATCATTCCTACAGCAAGATAGTTTACATTGATATTTGAACATTCTGAAATTGAAGAGCAGATTAGATTAAGACTACAGGCTGTACTGACAAAAGAGTGACAAACAGACAGACAGATAAGTAACTTTCCCTTGAATGGTCCAACTGCACTTCACCCTCCTTCATTGGAGCATGTTGACAATTCCACCTTTGTGCCCATTTAGGCCACTTGTCACTGACAAATCATGTCTCCTTATCACCAAGTGCTTTCCATCATTTCAGACGTGAGACATGCTCCTCAATCAGAAGGTTGTTATCTGGTGGTGGGAACGGTGCTATTGTGGACTGTATGCATCTTGGGTCGTCTTCTCTCAATATGGAGCGTGCTACGACACTGCTAGTGCTGGTCATTCTGTGAATCAATATCATCTTTTTTAGATCACGAAAATAGCTGTAGTCTTTCTTAACTTTACAACGAGTTATGGTCCACCGTGAGCTTTTCTTATTGAACTTATGAGAATACCTGAAAAAAGGAAAATTCAAAATGAGGGTTACATTTTGGAATCACATTGCCCGCTTTTCGTTCGAGCATGATAGCAGCATTATACTGGGCCTGAACAAAACTGGGCGTATGCACACAATTAACTGCTGCGTGTATGGCAATTATCCTATCTGTTTAAATACTCTTTTTGCTTTAGTAATTACATCACTGACAGTTGAGCCTGGCACGATATTTGTTCTTGAGCCAGACTCTCATGAGTGTCTAAGCTGCCATATCCAAATGTAGCAGAGAGTGAAACAAAAAACATTGCCAGACTACTTTAAACTGTTACACACAGTAGGTATTCCACAACCAGAATATTGCTTGATACAGTACAGATTACTGACCACTACTAACTATTTACAATTAATTGTCCAATAGTAATAGACTGATAAAATAGGCAGTACTTACACCACATTACCATGCTGATTTCTCATGTATGGCCTTCCAACATGAATGTTGTGATCAATTGCTGCGAGGTAATTTCTGGCCCGAAATACTGGGAATGTGTAGGAGTTCCTTTTCGAAGCATACATTAATATGTGCTGATGAAATTGTTCCAGTTCAGCTGTATGCCTGAAATGGAAAAAGATTATATGTGTGACTATTATTAATGTATAACTTGTACATCCCATTTTGTGATAGTTGTGACCATTGGCATTGGACAGTGCTGATCCTAATGTTTTCTGTCAATAATACAACTATTACTGTAATAGTCATCAGCTGACTTGGATCAGATCTACCTGGGCCATTACCACAAATGGCAATGAGCAATAGATAAAGACATACATTTCAGAATCCCATTTGGAAACTAAATGCATTAATGAAGGTCACAAAGGGAAGCACACAGTGTCAAAACAATGACATAATTCTCTTAGTATTAATGCTTGAACCAGTAATCAGGTAGCCTCATCCATACGACAAAAATGTATTAAACTACATACAAATGCAACTGAAATATTAAGTGAACGGTATTCACACACAAGCTTTCACAGATGCTGACAATTTCTGTTCAAATACTTTTACACAGGCAAGGAATGTTCTCTACCTGTAGCTCAAGTAGTAGTGGACGTTTTTGAATAATTTGTCGTCATAAACAATTTCTTCCAATGCTTTATGTGCAGGACTGTCTGGCTCTATCCATGGAATAGTTCGCTCTTGGCTAAGTTGTTCGTGCTCACAGTTACAGACTGCATCTTCTCGGCCATCTTGTGTGTTCCACTCATGCTCATCAATTACATGATGTAAAATGCCACTCCATCTCATCTGCAGTGGGAAAGGACAAGTGCAATAGTCATCAAATTGCAGAAACTATTGATACAAACATGACTGGTATGCAATACACAGCAAAGGCATGTGTAGGTCACATTTACCATAAATTGGTCCACAGTCTCAGATTGTTGACAGCAGTACCAGAAATGGTTCGTTATTTCCTTGCACCACTTTCGTAAAACTCTGCATCCACGTCGTTTACCAGCCTGGAAAAAAATTAAAAAAGGTGTAGTATGGCTGAAAGAACTACAGTAGAAAACACATATAATGGGGGTGTCACTTAGTACTGGCATCCTTGGTTGCATTATACCTGTGTAATTCTTTTCCCTAGATTTTTGGCTCCATGCCATACATCAAACGAATGCTTTATTGTGGAGAACTGAGTCCCTGTGTGAGTAGAAGCATGAATCATTGTGATGGTCAACATCAGCAGTGCCACTATCTCTATGTTACATGTGCCTTAAAAGCATAAGTTAAGTAAACCTGGTAAGGCACTTGTCTGAGGAGCCCTTGTCCACCCACAGTCCACGGTGGCAAAAGCAAGATACGTTATTTAAATACTGATGAACTACCCATTTATAACACCACAGATATGACTGTAATGCCAAATAAGTACTTACAAGCATATGTACAAAAGGATTAAGAAAGTTAAGTCTAAAACATGCTGATTGCTAGCCATGTCAGTCAAGCAGTTTAAGTAGTCATGCACTGTAGTGCACTCTACAAGAATTCGGATAGAGTGGCCACACAATGCTTATGCAAATCTGAGCTAATAATCGGTCATGCTAATTTATGCATGGAAAGTAAATACTAAATAGGTGTACATGAAATAACTGTCTATCACACAATTTTCTTACATTTGGCAAACTCCACACCATGCAGTTGACATTGACTACAATAGGTATATAGAGCAGGCACATGTGAAAGATGCATCACAAGTCAAGACAGTAAAGTTGACACTATTTTAGGATGCTTACGCATTATTTTAGCAAGTTGTAGGTGTGCATCGGTAACCACTTCCTCCACATGAACTTCATGCTGCAAAAGGATTTTCATGCATCTCTCAAAAGTGAATTTTTCCATTACAGTTGAATTTAATTCCGTTTCACGCTTGTCTATGACTTGTACAAGTATAATTTCTTTGGTGGCAACATCCATGCATGTATACGTGCAGTACCGGGCCGAATGCCCTGGGCTGTCCATACGGGCATCACCTAGATGAATAAGAATACAAAAGCCATTAGTTCCTAAAGAAGTGAGCAAAAGTGCAAGTCATGCATACAGATTACAGTAATGACTGTTACCCGTGATCATCACTGTTGTATTTCTACGTGCTGAAAGCATCTTGCCAACCATGTCCTGCCAGTACTCCTCAATAACTGGTACTATGTAAAGTCTTTGATAATGGAAGAAAGATGACCGACTCATAACTGGTAAACCAAGGCAACTTGCAAGTAGTGAGACCTTGGCATAGTTATTTCCCGAGAGACAGGTTGCCGTAGCCAGCATCAGATCTCCAGCATTTAATCCATTTTTGAGTTGTGGCTGGCTGCTCCATCAGTACACAGCATGTCCTCCGGAGCACTTCTACCAAATTAAAAGATATTGGCACATCATCAGCAAACCATAAGCTACCATTAGTTTTCTGTCAGTTATCTAGCCTATTTCAAATATCCGACAAAAAGTAATGTGATACTTATTTCAATTTAGTACTCTGATATTACAGTAACTGTAGTGTAGGGCATGCACAGGAGTAATTACCATTACAGCAACATGTCAGTTACGTTACATGTTGCAGCTAATGCCACAGCTAATGTACTGAACACAACACATGTATTGTCTTCAGTGCATATGCTGCCTTACATAAGCATTGGCTGACATAAAACAGTCAAGTGTTTGTCATCCCCTGCTACTAATGGCTGCCAATACATTCAACCATAATATGTTGAACAGTCTGTTACTAATTTGTTTTTGGTGACTTTATGAGTGTCATTGTATTCTTTGGTTCAGGCTGCCTCACTACAGCAATACCTTCTATGATTAAGTTTGACATATGATGCAATGGGTTGTGTGGCAGCAATTGTCTACAACAGGAACTGCATGACATCTATAATTACCTAAGCTGGAAAAAGTATGTGACATAATTATACTCTGACTATTATCATCAACTGTGAAAATCAGTTGAGACTAACAGAAACAGTATTAGTTCAAAGTGTTGGGCACTGAGGTAATTTGAAAAACTTACCCATTCCAGTCTGAGGCAAGATCCTGACATTGAACTGGATAGTGAAACCTTTGCTCTGCATTTGTGACACCGGTGGAAAATACACTTTTGAGCAAGTTGAAGAAGTTTCTCCTGATACACCAGCAGCACTGCAGCCTGTGACAGTGATTGAGCTTCACTTTCATAATCATTAGTGACAGTTGATGTAGCATCTGATAGATCGAGCCTGTCAGAATTGCATCCTTCTTCAAACTGTTCAAATTCATTGTCAGTATCATTGGAATGTTCAGCATCCCTGCACAAAATTAATGTTGGAGTAAATGGCATGATCATAACTACAAAGGAGAAGGGATGATCATAACTACAAAGGAGAATGGATGAAGACGAGATGAACTATTAGTGACATGACAAGAAACACAGAAACTGATAATGTAAATAAACTATCACCATAGATGTACCAGTTTGTGTACTCCTGACTGAAGACTAAAGAGTCTACTGTTCCTGAAAGGTCTTCTTGTGGTGCATTGCTGGTCCAATTAAGACATCTGCATATAATAAAAATGGTAGTTTTTGAAATGCATGTAGGTATTGCATGACAGGTATGATTATTATGAACTTGCAAAGTAGAAGTGATAAGGGTACCTACCTTGCCACAGACCTAAGCCCCACTACTTTATCAGGACTGCGATCTGGTGACTGTTCGGTAATTACAGTAGTAACTTGCACTGGTTCTTCACCTGATAAGCTTTGCTCATGATCAAATGAATTGTTTCTAAAAGGAAAAATATGGGAAATTAGTATTTACAACTTTAATGTTAGCCTCGGTGGTGCAGCGTTAGCGTTGCTGCCTCACATGAAGAGGTTCTCCTGTTTGATTCTCAGCTGGAGTGCCTTCTGTGTGGAATCTGCATGTCCTCCCTGTGGTCGAGTGGTTTTTGAAAGACATGCGTAGAATGGGCGTGCCTTCGCTGATGGTTGGGCATAGAGCTGGCACCTTGGCACCAGTAAAAAATCTGGTGCCAATCTGCCAATCATTAGCGGACCGGAGTTCCGCTGTGGCGACCCCTAACCGGGAAAAGCCGAAAGAAGAAGAACACGTATTTACAACTTTAATCTTTCCTGACTGCAGAAGTCAAGGACATTGCATGTGTTCCCTGTCACTGATACTTGCCCTGTCTTGTCGTAGTCTGCAGTCGTAGCTGTTATCGTGGTGGAAGACAGTATTGTGCTCTCATCCAAATCATCTGAATGCTTCCGGAAACACATTGGTGTGGAATGTTGAACTGGAGCAAGTCGCTCATTATGCTGCAAATCTTTTTCTGTGGTACACTTGTCATATCTGCAACATAGTAACGGCATATATCACTTAAAAATTTGAGAAAAATAAGAATCTAATAAGTGTAACAGCAATAGAGCCAGAGTCAATTACATCAAAACTTACATATCCAGAAGGAGACGGGCAACTTCTGTGTGAGTTGAAAGTCGCAATGACTGCTTCAAAGTGATCCATCTTTCAAATTCAGTACCAATGGCTATTCTTGTTTGGTTACACTTGGCATCTCATGCCTTCTTTGCTCTTTTTCGAGCAGAGTCTGTAAGAGTTTTTCTTTTCCCATCCATCTTGCCATTGGGTGTAGTTTGGGCATTGGCAGTGCTTGGTGACATGATGGATATGCTGAAAACGTAAAATGATCTGGTCTGAAAAAACACAAAGCAAGTCACTGTGTTGGAACACAAACATATGCTACTGGGATACAGTGAACAGTTGGAATATTTCCTAATGATGCTGTTACTGGCAATATTAATTTTCACTGACATTAATCAGTGTTTTGACACTGAGCTCGAAAAGTAAGTGTTGATACACACATGACAGCAGATGCTATTGTCTGTCAGCTCCTAGGATGACCATGTGCTCTCAGTAACTGGTAGTATGACACATAGTTTGGAGCCATATTTCCTATGCTTGCATGATGGATGGTCCCTTCAGAAGTATACTTTATTAGTGTGAGATGTGATCACGTACAGAACCGTGATGTCAGTAGATATTACACTTCCCAAGGGCAACACACAGAAGACACTCAAAACTATTTAGTTTTACCGAGGGAGTTCAGAGCTCAGAACAGAAATATTGAAGTAGCTGTAAGTTAGTAATATGTCCAACATATAATGCGTAGTTAAACATAATGTATCATAAAGATAATGCACATCAGTGTCATAATTTAACAGGTAAGTTCTGCCTGATAGTCAACAAAAATAATATTCATTATGTCAGATGATCCAGAACATAACATTAGAGGCTCAGTGGTCACCTGATTTACTGAGGATGCATGCTGGTGACAGTCCCAGTCAGTGTGCCATTTGTAAATGTAAGCTATGCCATCATAAGCAAGTGAGGCCACCAGGTCTTAGCATCTGGCTTTGTATTGGACTATACGATTTCAGTTCCTCAAGTAAATATTGACACAAGGCAACAGACTAACATGTACATACATAAATTAATTTGATTTCACTTGCTCTAGGGTTGTTCACATACACTTAAACTTGATGGAATATGTGTGAGCGCCCTTCAACATGGAGACAGACTCACAATTCACTGACTAACAATAACTGGATGCAATGTGCCAGAATATAGCTGTCTGTGCTGTATGGAGAGATGGAATTCAAACATTAACCCAATGATATAAGACAATGAGCTTATTCAGTGAAGGCCTGACAGTTGAATCTTAAGTAAAAGTACTGTTTGATAGTATTTATACAAAGCAGTGGGAGTGATTCACCGGGCAAAGCCTGAAATGGCTTACAGGCAGGTGAAGACTGGAGGTGTTTTGGGTGTGGCTTTTCTTTGGGGGATTAACATGGTCGTGATTTCGAAAGTCGGTCATATGGTCTCGGCCATATGGTCTTTGATTTTCTGCAATTTTGAACATGTAAAGTACAGCCATATATATATATATATATATATATATATATATATATATATATATATATATATATATATATATATATATATATATATATATATATATATATATATATATATATAGAGAGAGAGAGAGAGTGGAATACAG
>NC_056728.1:494967038-495007038 GCF_019279795.1 Protopterus annectens | reverse complement strand
CTAAATTGTATGCCATTATCTGTTGACTTCATTGCTCAGATGATCCAGTCATGTGACAGAAAACCATCCATTTTATGATGAGCAGACCACAAATATAAGGCACAAAGCTGGATATTCGTCATTACTCTGAACAGATGGGAGGTATGGCTGGAACCAGCAGTGGTGCAAACTACTGTCTGAACGATTGCTATTGGAAAGGGATGTAGTAGCCATGAATGACTTTATAAGGTTCTTTGGATGGCATTACACACGAAAAACACAAGACCTGTTGAGTTTGTAAATAAAGCATATCCAAACATGTCTTGCTGAAGACACCTTGTCTGCAGCCAAGTGCTAGAATGCACAAGGAAGCAGAGAGTTTAATTACATAATTTGTAAATATGCATCAGAACAGATCTGCAGAAGTCACTGTCCCTGTGGCTACAGTGACTTTCTGGTTGCAGATCATGAAATTGAATTATTAAATATAGACAATATAAATTGAACCCAAAGCTGTACATATAGGTTCATTTCAAGTAATTGACATGAGCCAAATAAATGCAGGTGCACAGATTCATGTGCTTTGTCAGTACAAATGCCATGAGCCAGCTAGTCAACACACATAGTATAGGTGCGCATGTCCTTGCCCCATACATCATGAATGTTTTGTACTACTTTAAATCATGTAATTGTAATGTTTTCACATTGTGGGTGATGAGGGTGGACCATAAAGGTGTCCTTCAAAGTAATGCTGAAATGTGTGACTCCAGCTAACCCAGGAATCTGTGTGAGTGGAGTTCCAGGCAATTTTTCTTGTGATAATTGACACACTGGCATAATCTGATGAACCCTCATACTCAGGAAAAACACGACATATGCAGAAGTTTTAAATATGAAGATGGAATGATGTATATGCAGAGATAGTTAACGCAGTTGCAGTCGGTACCAAAAATAAGAAACAGACCCACTGCAAAGAAACAGCAACACTGTTGAATCACCAACATCAATATATTTTGTATAAAATTCGGATGACAAATGAATAAATCCAGTATCCAGAATGGCAATAAGTCTTTCATCAAACAAAATTACGTAATCTCTGGACAAAGACAGTCTATAAGAATCACATTGCAGCTGAAAGATGCATAGAAGGCCAAGGGCAATTAGAAGGGTTTTATCTCCTCTGTCAGCAATGTCAAAGGTAACAAACCAGGAGGTGATTACAGGTTTGTGAATGGACTGAGCAATGGTTATATGCAGAATTAAAGCTAATGGGCTTGCCATTTGTTGATGCTGAAATTACATTTCACTTCATCTACCCTCACATCTCTCAGAAATTATTCCCAACCATGAATACAAAGCTATAACTAGGGAATAAGTACACTGGGCCGTGCTCCAGGCCCTAAGACAGACAGCAGTGTGATGCAACAGTATACCTGTAACTCTGTGTAAAAGCATGAAACTGACCAATACAACCCACTCTAATGACCCTTTCCTTGTACCCCACCATCATGTTTTGTGCAGAAATAATGGCGGACTGACAAATTTAGTTGTCAGCAGTAGGGCAGGCCTTACACAGAAATGTAAAACTACTGACTCACAAGTGTAAGTAATGTAAAATGCAAAGGGATGAAAAGAGTTGCCAGGGGTAACAGCTCAGTGGTGGGAATTTCAACAGCAGGTCATTATCAATCAACGGTGCAGATTTCTTCAAAATGGTCACCAAGGTATCGGATAATGGACAGTTGGATACATACTGCATACCTCAATCTGGTCACAGCATTCAACACTGTACTCCTCACAAGCATTATAGACAAGCTTTGAGACATACATAACACCTCCTATGCCATCTGCCTGACAGCTAGGACAGAAAAAATCAGGATAGGGGAGTCTACTTCCACAAAACGGTTGATATCTACTGTAATCCTTCTGGAACTGACGCTTTTGCAATTAATTGGTGGCATGCACTTCTCTGAAGTTGCAGTTAACTTAAAAGGCCTCTGGCTGACCAACTTTCTCAGCCGATTTCAAGCTTACTATAATAAAAGAATCCCTCACAGACAGAAGTATCATTGGAGTAGGTGATACCCACACTAATATATGGGTGACACAGTCATGGAATGGAGTACAATGTAAAAAAATTGCATAAAGCCACACGTGAGAAAGACAATCTCTCCTGAAAATGACTGGATTGAGAAACCACACCAAGAGTAGAAGCAATGGTGAGTGATTATGTGATCACATAGGGAATAGACTTGGTTAGTGGTCATTGGGTATCTATATTTAATGTGCGGCGCAGTGGTGCAGCGGTTAATGGTGTTGCCTCACAGCAATCATCTAAAATGCATTTTTATTAGCTGTATGTACTATACTACCAAGTATAACTTCACTTAAAAATGTCACATGGGTTGCTGTGTTGCAATTAACGGACTAATGCCTATGGACTACTACCACCAGACCTTTGCAAATATCAAGCAATCTAGACTGGGCAAAAACTAACAGTGTGCAAAAGCAACCTTTCAAGCAGGAGAAATGGAGCACCAGCAAAACATCAGTTTGGGGCAAGAATGTGATATTAACAGAGGGAGTGTATAAATACTTGGGAATTGATGAAGGATCAACAGTAAAACTTGAATAAATGAGAATAAAACTTAGTAAGGAATACTTTAGAAGACTTAAATTAAACCTTGAGAACAGCGTTGACATCTAAGCACACAATCCAAGCAATAAACCAATTTGGTCTTCCTATCCTAACTTACAATTTTGGAATGATTAACTGGCCCCAAAACATGATGGATAGATTAGATCGGAAAACACGAAGGAAGCTTCATGCTCAACAATGATTTATAAAAATCAGTGTATACGAAGATTATATATTCGCCATTCCAAGGAGGGATGTGCCTCCTTGAAACTGATTACATGTACAGATCTGCAATCGTGGAACTTCACACATATATACTGATCTCACAAGACCCAAATGTACTGAAAGTTTTGAAAGCTGAGGACACTAAATCTAACAATGACATATCTGCTTAATTGAGCAGGAATGGAACTCAAAACAGAAGTATATAAAATCAGACAGCAACTGAATATACCCAAAAACAAAATAAAGAATATAAGGTGAAGGACCAGATGAGAAGGCAAGAAATGTGGAAAAAGCATAACTGTAGTTGCAAGTATAGAAAACTTCTGGAAGAAACTCATGTTTATCCATAACGAATGCAGGAATGGCTAAAGAGATGAGAATTTAAACCATGAGATGAAAGGTTAATATTGGCAGCCCAAGATAGTAGTGTATGAACACACTGGTTGACAAAGTTCATTGAACCTGTGGTAGAAACAGACAAATGTAGGTTTTGGAAAACTGAACAGGAAGCAGTTGCACACATCATGGCTGGATGTGACATACTAATGGCAAAAGGACTTTATACTGATAGGCATAACAATGTGGCAAGACTGTTGCAATGGGGATTGTGCAAACATTATGGTGCTGAAGTGGCAGTACTTCAAAAGATAGATGGTAGAAAAATGGATATAGTGGCCCAAGAAAAGAAAATACATGTGAGAGATGCAACTATATAGCCAAACTGGAGGCTGAACTCTCTCAACTCAGGGCTGGCACGACCAGACAGGAGGAGATGGTAACCACTCACACAACAAACCCAGTCCCACATAGACCTACCACAACTGCAAACCAAACACATAAAAACACAAAGACATACTCTGAGGCTCTAATCTTACCAAAACAACAGAGGCTCCCAAAGCAGACATCCAAAAACCCACCACCTCAAAACAAAACACATGCAACACATACTTCAATAAATCAGTGTGTCAATCAATCACAGCCCTTAAGGCCAAACACCATGCCTGATACACTAGTAATAGGTGACTCTACAGTCAGACACACTGATGTCCCGCTTACCAGGCTGAACAAGGAGAGGGTGACTGTGAGCTGTCTATCGGGAGCTAGGATGCGCCACATAACACACACACTCAGGTCACTCCAAAGCAAGTACAAATATAACTCCATCATTGTCCATGCTGGCGTGAATGACCTGAGATGTACCTCCCTAGACAACATGAAAAGAGACATAGAGGAGCTCTCTGATTATGTAGCCCGGGCTGGTATGACTCTGACCCTGAGCAGCATCTTGCCCTCACCAAGAATGATGCCACAATACAAAGACAAGATGATCAGCTTTAATAATTGGCTCAAGTACTGGTGTCATTCTAAGGGGATCCAGTGTCTGTCTGCCTGGGATGACATGTTGGACAAGCCACGCTGCTATGCAAGGGATCGCTTGCACCTGTCACCAGTGGGCTTCCGGATATTGGCTAAGGCTCTTGCCACCCCATAGTGCCTTTTTTAGGCAAGGCTCAAAAGACAAACCCACCTCCTTAGAAAACAAAAATGGAAAAAAACTAAGGGTAATGCTGCTCAACGCCAGAAGTCTAAATCTCAAGATGCAGGCTCTCGATGCACTCCTCAGTATGGAGAACATTGACGTCTGTGCAGTAACTGAAACCTGGTTCAAGGCTCCTGAGAGCACCCCAGCACTACCAGGCTATACCTCGTATCATGCCTTTCGGCCCCAAAACCCGGGCCAAACCACAAAGGGAGGGGGAGTGTCCATATTCATCAAGGACACCCACACCTCCAGGTTAGTAGCAACACATGAAGCATCGGAGACCATACAGGTGCAACTAACCATAGGCAAAACTGCTATACAACTGGTAGCATGTTACAGACCACCCTCCCAATCTCAAGAACCCCACTCAGCCTTCCTGAAGACATTGGAGGATATGAATGTATCACAAAATACCATCATACTGAGAGACTTCAACTACCCAAACATAGATTGGGTACATTATTCTAGCCCTAACACCCTAGCCCAAAGGTTCCTGGAATTCATAAATTCAAATGCACTGGAACAACTAGTCACCTCTCCCACTAGGGGAGATAATATACTAGACCTGATCATCACAAACATGGGGACTAAATGCTCCACACTGGAAGTATACCCCTCACTAGTGAGATCTGACCACAAGCTAATCACCATGGATATACATATCCCACCTCCACCCCCAGCACAAAAGACCACAGTGAAAAACTTCTCAAAAGCAGACTTCACTCTTCTTAAGACTGAGATGGCATCCTTTAAGCCCACTGGGCCAGTGGATACCACATCCTACAATGCCGAATCCTTCACAAATGCTTTCTATGGACATCTCCAAGAATGCATGGATCATGCAATCCCAAATAAATCCAAGTCCCTCTCCACCAAAGGCAAGCGTCCTGTCTGGTGGACCCCAGCCATTAACAAATTGTATAACAAAAGAAGGAAGCTACTGCACGACAGAGCAAAATCCCATAAAGGGAAGACATCTCTGATCAACTCTAGCAGAAAACTACGTTCTCTCATAAAAACTTCCAAGGCCAACTTTGAGAGAAAAATCGCTAAGGACACTAAAGATAACCACAAAGCCTTCTTCAGCTATGTTAGAAACCTGGGCGGAAACCCTCAGATATGCTCAGAGTTAGTTCACAACAACAAAAAATACACTGAACCCACAGATATTGCCAACATTCTGGCTGACAGGTTCAGTGCAAATTTCTCCACTCCCTCACCCCCAAAAGAAGAAATACTTATCCCAGCTGAATGTGATCTCCTGTCATCTCAGATGTGCAAGTGAGAGCCCTCAACAAAGCTAAAAACACAGCATCAATGGGACCTGACGGTATCCAGTGTTGCGTGCTACGTGAACTCCAAGAGGAGCTAAACCCACACATAAAAATGCTATTTAACCTTAGCCTTACTACAGGATATGTACCTGAACACTGGCGTACAGCAACAGTGGTCCCACTCCACAAAGGGGGTACCTCTACAGACCCTGGGAACTACCGCGCCATAAGCTTAACCAGCCTGGTCTGCAAAGCTATGGAAAGAATCATTATGGAACTCATAAACAGAGACATTGGGGACCTACAGACACTTGACCTCACCCAGTTTGGCTTTGTAAAGTGCAGATCCTGCTTTTTGAACCTGGTTGACTTTTTCAAAACAGTCACTAGAGCCATTGATGAGGGCAAAGCAGTCCATACAGCCTACCTGGACTTGGCTAAGGCCTTCGACACAATACCCCACTCAGGCATCATAGATAAGCTCAACAAACGTAAACCCTTATGTCACTAGATGGGTTGCAAACTGGCTAAAGGACAGAACCCATAAAGTTAAAATCGCTGGAGCAATGTCTGACTCAAAGCCAGTCACAAGTGGTGTCCCACAGGGATCTGTCCTGGGACCCCTCTTGTTCGGCATTTATTTCTCAGATGTTAAAGCAAACATGGGAGGGTTGTGGCTGACAAAGTTCACAGATGACTGCAAACTAGGCGCCATAGTCGATACACCAGTGGACACATACATCCTACAAAAAGGCCTCACAGAAATGGACAACTGGTGCCAGAGTCATCGCCTTAAACTAAATGCCAAAAAATGTAAAGTCATCCCCTTTGGGAAAAACAAAGTACCCACAAATTATCACATAGACAGCAACCCACTGAGTACCGAAAAGTAATCAGAGACCTAGGGACCCAAGTCGACAACGAACTCTCATTTGACACCCACGTTGCCAAAGTGGTTAGAAAAACATTCTACCTTGCACACCTTATCATGAAGGGATTCACATCCAGATCCAAGGATGTCATTGTACCCCTATACTCCTCCCTCATCAGACCCATGATTGAGTACAATGCCCCATTTGGTATGTACCTCACCCAGCATTTGCAACAGCTGGAGAGACCACAAAAGTACCTCACCAAGAGGATCAAGGGTCTCCAACATATGTCTTATTCTGCCAGACTAAAGAAACTCCAGCTCTATTCAGTAGCATACCGCCTGCTCAGAGGTGATCTCTGCCTGACATACAAGGCCATGTCCAATCAGGAACTGATGGACATGCTCCACCTCAAAAAATCCAAAACCATCAGAACCACGAGAGCTAAAGACTTAAACCTCGGCACAAGTATGAATAGGACATGCTGGAGGGATAGATTCATAACCCAGAGGCTTCCCATGCTCTGGAACAAGATCCCAGTTCATGTTAGGCAGAGCCCCTCACTGACTCTCTTCAAGAGAAATCTTGATGAGTGGATGGGAGATCGTAAGTTTACCCCAGGGGTCACATCTGTGTCACTAATAGACAGGGGCACAGTAAACTAATTCTTTTATCTAAGGGGACCCTCACTGTGTCACTACTAGTCAGAGGCACAGTATTCTAAATCTATTCTGTGCATTTTTTGTACCATTTCATGGGGTGGCGAAAGCCACATCACTATGGCTAGGCTTACAAATGCCCCAGGGCAGATAGCCTACTACTAAACTATGAAACAATGAAAAGTAGCAATGATCATTAAAATCGCTACACCGAGTGACTACTGTGTCTTGCGTACAAAAAGACACAAAGTCATAAAATATCAGGGTCTGCAGGCAGAAATTATGTGGAAGAAAGATACACAGACAGTTCCAATAGTAGTAGGAGTAGTGGGTCATAAAAAGAATGTACAATTGTATATAGATAAGTCACCAATCCATGTAAGTCGGTACAAAGTGCAGAAGGAGTCATTACTGGGCACACTGTGGTTGCTGCGAAGAGCACTTTGGGTTGACATCAAAGAGTGAACCAATACTAATTTCACGATATGCACATCACAACTTGTGCAAAATAAAGAAATCCACTAGACAGCTAAAAGGGGAAGAAAAGCATTTAAAAAAATGTTCAAAGGCAACTACAGTGATGGATCACAACTTATCCTTGTCTGTCAAGCAAAGGTTTATCCAGCATATCAGAAGTGCAGAAGGTTACAACTTTGTCTACTATTAAGTAGTATTTAATGCTACAGATGATGGCAAGATTTCTCTTTGATATGCACTGCATCATGATTGTTACAGTAAGGGATCGGCACCCCAGGAAGCCCATTTGCAAAAATGTACACGTCCATGCATGCTTCAGTTTCAACTCTCCTATTTCAGTTTAAAAAGGCAAGCAGCTGCTATAGTGTAGACCGGACTCTGGCTTTAGTTAGTAAAAAAAAAAGAAAAGGTTTAGCAAAAATGTACCATGCAGCAAACAACTGCTATAGCGCACAGTGGTGCTTTACAGTAAAGCAGAGCAGGAAATTTGAGTCTAAGCCATTACTAAAAGTGGAACGAAGGCGCACAATAGGGAAACCTTTTGAAATATTCCTATAACAAGCTTCACAAGTTGATCGCATAACAGGGTTTCCATTTACATGAGTTGTGTGCATGGAGCGCTTCAGTTTCAGCTCTCCCACTTGATTTAAAAAAAAAAAGGTTAAGCAAATAGCGAGGATGCAGCAAACAGCTGACAGTAGACCGGACTCTCGTTTTAGTGAATAAAAAAAAAGAAAAGTTTTAGCAAAAATTTACAATGCAGCAAACAGCTGCTCTAGCGCACAGTGGTGCTTTATAGTACAGTAGAGCAAGAAATAGGTGCACAATAGGGAAACCATTTGAAATATTGCTCTAACAAGCTTCACAAGTTGATTGAATAACATTTGCATGATTTGTGTGCATGGAGCACTTCAGTTTCAGCTCTCCCACTTGATTTAAAAAAAAATAGGGTTAAGCAAATAGCGAGGATGCAGCAAACAGCTGACAGTAGACCGGACTCTCGTTTTAGTGAATAAAAAGAAAAGAAAAGTTTTTGCAAAAATTTACAATAGCAAAGATGCAGCAAACAGCTGCTGTATTGCAGACAGCAGAACGGACATACTGTACGGGGATATACAGTATACTGGGGAGCATCACATACCTCTTAGAGCAAGAACAGTTTATACCTGCCTGCACAGAGCGCTTGTGTTTCAGCTGCGATACAAGCAGCTGCTATAGTGTACTCTCATTTTAGTTAATAAAAAAAAAAATAAAAGTTTTAACAAAAATTTACGAAGCAGCAAACAGCTGCTGTAGCATACTGTTGAGCAACCGTTTTACATATTTTCTTTTAGACTAAACAACGGACATACTGTACCTCGTAGACAAAGAACTCTGGACTAAGCCATTGCAAAAAGCCGGACGTAGGTCCAAAATACGGAAACTTTTGAAATATTTCTGTTACAAACATCGAACATCAAATACCATCAATAATGCTTTTTTTTTGCATGGAAATCATAATTTTTAAGGAACAAAAAGTATGCAATTTGCACATTTAGCGATACTCTTGCAAATGATCATCGGCACATAAAGGTTTAAACTTACTGAGGAGGTTATTCAGCCTGTGTAAATACTTTGTTAAATAAAGGATCGGAACCACAGCAAGTGCTCGTTTTCCCAGGGGAAGGAAAATAATGCTGGGAAAGGTCCTATTTAAATAGCTGAGGGTAGGGAAGGGGTGTGTACGCTAACGTCACATTGAGGGTGGTACTATGTACTAGGCAGACTGAGAGTGGGACGCTCCTGGAGTAAAAAGATCAAAATTTGCAAAAACTAAAGGGAAAGGTGCAGAAAGAGTGACACAGATGCATTTTATGCTAGTTAAAGTATGGATTGGTGAAAAAAAAAAAATTAAGTGTTCTGGGACCCGCATCTTTGACACTCTCCCTTTAAGTAGTCAATCACTCACAGCTCTGTCATTTTAAGTGCCCCTGAAATCACAGACACTCAGGTCAAAACAGCCCTCACCAAAGCCAAAAACACAGCATCAATGGGACTGGACGGTGTCCCAGGCTGCGTACTTATCGAGCTCAAAGATGAACTAACCCTCACCTAAACACACTGTTCAAACTCAGCATCTCCACAGGCTATGTGCCCATAGTGTCCCACAGCAACAGTTATTCCACTCCACAAAGGTGGAGCCACAACAGACCCCATGAATTATCACCTAATAAGCCTGACTAGCTTGGTCTGCAAGGCTATGGAAGGCATCATCATGGATCTCATTAGCAGAGACATTGTTAACCTCCAAACTCTGGACCCTACCCAGTTCTGCTTTGTTAAGGGCAGATCATGCCTCCTAAACCTGGTAGACTTCATTGAGACAGTTACCAAGGCTATAGATGAGGGAAAATGTGGTCCACACAGCCTTCCTAGACTTTGCAAAGGCCTTCAACACCATTCCCCATTCAGGTATTATAGACAAGCTCACCAGCCTGAACATAAACCCCTACGTCATGAGAGGGGTTGCCAACTAGTACCTGGTGTGAAAACCATGGCCTCAAGCTAAATGACAAAAAGTGCATAGTTATGCCCTTTGGAAAAAACAAAGTACCCACAAACTACCACACAGAAGGTAGGCCCCTAAATACGGAAGGTGTAATAAGGGATCTGAGGACCCAGAAGTACCTCACCAAGAGGATCACTGGCCTCAAACAGATGCCCTATGCAGCTCGACTGAAGAAACTCTAGCATACCGCCTACTGAGGTGATTTCTGCCTGACATACAAGGCCACATCCAACCCAGAATTGATGGACATGCTCCACCTGAAGAAAACCATATCCACTCAAGCCACATGTTCTAGGGATCTAAATCTCACCACAGCAATAAGTATAACATGCTGGAGGGATAGATTCCTGTCCCAGAGACTTCCCATTATCTGGAACAAGATTCCAATCTACATTAGGCAGAGCTCCTCGCTAACCCTCTTCAACAGCCACCTTGATGAGTGGATGGGGAACAGATACCCCGGGGATCACTTCAATGGCTCTGCTGGACAGAGGCACAGGGAACTAATCAACAGGGGCAGCAAAAGTCAACACATTCCGGCTTGTACCTACCTATGAACCTATGAACCTATGAAGTGAATGAAAGAAACAAACCAGCTTATTTATAGTATCTAGGCAGCATACCTCTCACGTGTACCTTATTATGAGGAACGTACCTCATTTGGGGGTCTTAAAAAACTTCATGTTCCACAAATTTCCACATTGAAAGACTCTGTCACACATTCAGTGTTAGTAATTTTTTTAAGTGAAATCCATGGTAAATAGAAATTAATCATATTAATTCATTAAAAGATCATTTTTATAAGTAAAACCAGCATATTTTAACCATCCTATGACCTTCCGAATTGAAGCTGTTAGTAAGCCATTAGTATGTGTTCCACATTTTGCCCATTTGTTACACATTATGAGGGCTAATTTTGGAGAGGGAAGGTTGAGAGCTATGCTAGGTAGTCATGTTTTAGAGACAGAAACTACATTGTCAAAACAGAAGAAAAACAAAATCAAGGCATGACAATAGTTCTTAGCAAGGCATTTTGAGATATAACAAATTACAATATAATATTACACACATTCTGAAACATTAACACCACAGGGAAATTAATGATATGATGAAACAAACTATTAAATATATAGATATGAAAAAATTGTAATTCAAGTAATAACAGTAGGGAACTCTGGAAAAAAGCTTTCTGTTATCAGGTCAAGATTTAACAAAACTAAGGAAAACAGTGACCTTCTAAAGAATTTAGGTAAAATATAAAGCAATCACTTACAGACAAAGAAGTGCAGTGGATTTAGATACTAATAAAGAAGTGCCATTGCAACATAAAAATATGCATTGTTAGGTAAGAATTTAATTTCTGGATAAAATGAAGTGACTGACAATGGCAGAACTTCAGAAAAATAGCATAAACAAATAAGTGAAGTATGGAGTTACTTCGGGTGAAAGTCAAAACAATAAAAAGCAACAATGAACACAAGCGAAAAAAAGAATGTCGAAGAAATTGTTAAAAAAGTTAGATGATCTAAAGAATCGATATAGATGACAGACTGCAAGAGCTATGGGTATTCCGGAGGATATAAAAGACGAGCTATCTCCTATCAAGGAAAAATGATAGCAGAGTACCGAAATCTGAATACACAGAGAGGGGGAACTTACTGAAAGAGAAAATGTGTTTACGTTTTTTGTCAGACAATGTGCAGGACAAATTATAACACTATGAACACAATGAACGTAAAACATATCCTTGTAAAACATATCCAATTGCTTTTCAAAGGAAGACATCTAGGCCAGACAGAACATATACCCAGAAAAGACTGAACTATTCAACAAAGAATACATAAAAAATTATTCATCCCGAAACGTTGACAGTAACCTGGAAAGAGCAAAAGATTACGAAACTGTCTAGGATGCTGCAACAGCTGCAGTAGTGTAGACCGCATAATGGACATACTGTGCGGGGATGTGCAGTACACTGGGAAGCATCAGGGTACTTACATTACGGGATCGGCACTCCAGCCAGCCTAGTCGGTACAGTGTATACCTGCCTGCACAGACCACTTCTGTTTCACTTTTGAAACAAGCAGCTGCTATACTGTCGGGAGGACTCTGGTTATAGTAAATAAAAAAAAAAATGTTTGAGCTAAAATTAACGATGCTGCACACGGCTGCTATAGCACACAGTGGTGCTTTACAATACAGCAAGAAATCCAGATCTAAGGCATTACAGAAAGTGGGATGAAGGTGCATAATAGGGAAAACTTTATAAATATTAGTATTACAAACTGTGCAAGTTGATGTAATAACAGGGTTTGCATGATTTGTCTGCATGGAGACATTGAGTTTCAGCTCTCCCAATAGCTAGGATGCAGCAAACAGCTGCTGTAGTGTAGACCGCAATAACGGACATACCGTACGGGGATGTGCATCAGGGTACTTATATCGGCACCCCAGGCAGCCCAATTGGTAGAGCGTATATCTGACTGTTAGCACTTCTGTTTCAGCTGTGCAGTTGTAGTTACAGAAAGAAGAAGAAAAAAAACTGTTATAAAATAGCTATGATGCAGCAAACAGCTGCTCTAGGGTACACTGGTTCTTTATTGCACAGAACACCGGGGGAACAGCAACACGTTACGTTGATTTTCATTTCATGAAGATAATGAAGTTAGTTACAGCAGAAGATCGGCATCATACATTTCATACCTCTTACAGCAATAACTCTGGACTAAACCATTACAAAAAGTGGGACGAAGGTCCAAAATAGGAAAACGTTTTAATTATTTCCATTACAAACGTTAAAACTTAATAGAATACCAGGTTATGCATTAGCACGATTTGTCTAAAGAGGATGACATCTGAAATTAAAACACCTGTCATTATTTTTTAAATAAAAATTAATAATGGTTTGCCAGTAATTTGGCCGAAAATGATAATTTTATGAAGGAAGGACCAAAATATGAGGCCAAAAGCTGGACATTTTGCAATAATCACGTCAGATGAAAAGTAAGATCGGCACATAAAAGTTTGAACTTACCGAGGAGGTTATTCAGCCTGTGTAAATACTTCTTTAAAATAAAGGATCGGAACCACAGCAGGGTTGTGTTCTTTTTCCCAAGGGAAGGAAAATAGTGGTGGGAAAGGTCATATTTAAAGAGCTGAAGGTAGGGAAGGGGGTGTGTATGCTAACGTCACACTGAGGGTGGTACTATGGTAACCAGACTGAGAGCGGGATGCTCCTGGAGTAAAAACTGTGAAATTTGTAAAAAACTAAGGGGGAAGGTGCAGAAAGAGTGACACAGATGCATTTTATACTAGTTAAAGTATGCATTGGTGGAAAAAGAAAATTGGGACCTGCATCTTTGACACTCTCCCTTTAACTTTTTGCTTTGCTTTGCTCTTAATAGACTTTAAACATTTGTGAAGTGCACATGCAGGCCACCTTAAGCTGAAGTAGGAGAATCTGTATAATGTAAGCTTTTAATCTTAATTTTAGGTAACTTTTAAGTTTGAAGTTTGGATATCAAAGGAAGGTGGCCTTTAACAGCTTCATTTGCTTCCTGCAGGAAAACGTGGCACTTTCCAGTTCTCAGCCAAGCAGCACTGAGAGTGTGCAGTCATCCCTTCAGTTCTACATCCTGGTGTTGCATATTAGTTCTGTTTTGGCATGTTAAGACAAACCATTAATTAATTAGTTGATGAATGAAGAGAATGAGAGGGAGAGAAGGTTGGATGATGTGCGGATAGTGAATCATGAAGTGCAGTGGATTAGCAAGGAGGAAGTAAGGATAGCTATGAAGAGGATGAAGAACGGAAAGGCTGTTGGTCCCAATGACATACCTGTGGAAGCATGGAGGTGTTTAGGTGAAATAGCAGTGGAGTTTTTAACTAGATTGTTTAATGAAATCTTGGAAAGTGAGAGGATGCCTGAGGAATGGAGAAAAAGTGTTTTGGTACCAATTTTTAAGAATAAGGGTGATGTGCAGAGCTGTAGTAACTACAGAGGGATTAAACTGATCAATCACAGCATGAAGTTATGGGAAAGAGTAGTGGAAGCTAGGTTAAGAAGGGAGGTGATGATTAGTGATCAGCAGTATGGTTTCATGCCAGGAAAGAGCACTACAGATGCGATGTTTGCTTTGAGAGTGTTGATGGAGAAGTACAGAGAAGGTCAGAAGGAGATGCATTGTCTCTTTGTGGATGTAGAGAAAGCATATGACAGGGTGCCTGGAGAGGAGTTGTGGTATTGTATGAGGAAGTCGGGAGTGTTAGAGAAGTATGCAAGAGTCGTACAGGATATGTACGAGAGTAGTGTGACAGCTGTGAGGTCTGCGGTGGGAGTGACAGGTATGTTTAAGGTGGAGGTGGGATTACATCAAGGATCAGCTCTGAGCCCTTTCTTATTTGCAATGGTGATGGACAGGTTGACAGACGAGATCAGACAGGAGTCCCCGTGGATCTATGATGTTTGCAGATGACATTGTGATCTGTAGTGAGAGTAGGGAACAGGTGGAGGAGACCCTGGAGAGGTGGAGATATGCTCTAGAGAGAAGAGGAATGAAGGTCAGCAGGACTAAGAATATATATGTGTGTGAATGAGAGGGAGGATAGAGGAATGGTGAGGATGCAGGGACTAGAGGTGGCGAAGGTGAATGAGTTTAAGTACTTGGGATCAACAGTTCAGAGTAATGGTGAATGTGGAAGAGAGGTGAAGAAGAGAGTACAGGCAGGATGGAGTGGGTGGAGAAGAGTGTCAGGAGTGATTTGTGACATATGAGTACCAGTAAGATTGAAAGGGAAGGTCTACAAGGGGGTAGTGAGACCAGCTATGTTATATGGGTTGGAGACAGTGGCATTGACAAAAAGGCAGGAGTCAGAGCTTGACGTGACAGAGTTGAAGATGTTAAGATTTGCACTGGGTGTGACGAGGATGGACAGGATTAGCAATATGTATATTAGAGGGTCAGCCCAGGTTGGAAGGATTGGAGACAAAGCCAGTGAGGCAAGATTATGTTGGTTTGGACATGTGCTGAGGAGGGATGCAGAGTATATTGGGATAAAGATGCTAAGGAGAAGCTGCCAGGTAACAGGAAAAGAGGAAGGCCTAAGATAAGGTTTATGGATGTGGTAAGAGAGGACATGCAGGTGGTTGGTGTGACACAGCAAGATGCAGAGGACAGGAGGAAATGGAAACAGTTGATCTGCTGTGGCGACCCCTAACGGGAGTAGCCGAAAGAAGAAGAAGAAGATTAACACAAGGCTTAATTTCTTCAGTGTGATATTTGATTTTATCTCTGGTAAGCCCTTTTTGGCTGTTGTGATATAAATAACGTTTTTTACAAATACCAAGTGCAAATAAATATTTTCAGCATTTTTACAAGTATCTTCTTGAAGTGTGTGGATTTTAGTTCTGTGATGTAAATAATCAGCAGTACAATTTATTTATTTTATTTTTATTTTATTTTTATTTTACATTTGTTGACCGGGCTAGTCTGGCTGGATACATGTCCATTTTCACAGAGGCAGAGGAGGAGAAAAAAAATACTATATATATACTAGTTAAACAAAACAAAAAAAAAAAAATAAAACAAATAAAAAAAAAAAAAAAGAATGTAGTAGAGTAGTAAATGCAGAGGGAGGGTTTAATAACAAGAACATAACAGAAGTGAAACAACAATTCATAACAATTGAACAAGTAGGGCAAGTAAAAAAAGGCTAAAAAGAGAGGAGGAGAGAACAAATAAAGATAAATAAAATAGTTAATAAAACAACAAATTAATAAAAAATTGTGAAAAGATTCTAGGAAGTAGAGGATAGGAGAAGTCAACAGAAAAGATTGATGAAACGAGATGAAACAGGTAGCAGATATAAAAAGTATAAGAAAAAAATAAAAAGAGGAAAATTAGCTGGCAGGGATGCTAGTGATATACTAGGTGAGAGTGAGGTGGGTGATGAGAACACGGAGGACTGTAGAGAGGGATTGTTTGGTGAGCTCAGAGCTCAGTAGAGAGCAGTGCTTTGGAGTGGGATTTTTGGGAATTTTTTCTTTTTTTTTTTTGAAAAGGAGTCTAGTAAGTTAGTCCAAGAGGTTATGTAAAGTAAGAGCATCAAGCAGTGGTAAGTTTATTCCAGTATGACCTGGAGCATACTGAATAAGAGTGGATGTCGGTAGTGAGGTAGACAGGTTTTATAAATATGGGAGAAAGAGGAGGGGCCCTGGATCCTTCCTTGAGGGATACCGACTGGGGAGCTGAGAGGAGGGATAAATGTCCCAGAGACTCTTTTTTGTTTTCTATCTTTGAGTAAGACCAAGTGGCCCAAAGGGTCCAGGTCCAGAGAGAGATTTCAAAGTTTCCAATGGAGTTGGGAGAAGTTGATGGCAGAAGGCTTTTGAGGGCAAGAGATAAGGCAGAGAGAAAAGGTTGTTGATGATGTCTTTTGTTGATGCAAGTTGAGTGGAAGAACTATGGGAGGAAGTACTATGATAGGGCCTAAAACCATGTTTGTTTAAGAGATGTTGTGAAGTTGATGGTGGATATGCTTTTCCATAATGTTTAGATAGTGGAGATAGTATACTATAGGCGGAATACGAAAGTTCATTAGTGTTAGTGAATTTATGAAGTAGGAATGTTGTAGGAGACTTTCTGGCAGGATGATGGAATAGTTGATTTATTGTTCTGTTAATTAAGATGGAGACTGTTAAAGCTATTTCTGTTGCTTATTGTTCTGTTGCAGCTGGCTGCTTGTCGTTCAGGGTAGTTGGTTGCTAGTTTGTGTAACTGAGTTTATTCATTAGGGCAGTTTAACTGTACTAAATTTAGAATTTACGGTTGTTGAGAGAGAGATAACTTTTGAGAGTGAGGATGGGTCAGGAGGAAGGTTGTTTGCAAGAGAAGTTCAGAGAGAGATGTTTGAAGTAGAGGCTATTATATTTATTTTTGCTTTGTTACCCAACAGGGTCTGGTGAATAATGTTAAGGACTAGGATATAATCACTACTGTGATTTGAAAACTACATTAATATATGTTGGTCCCCTGAAACTCTATATGATTGTTAGTATGCTTTTTGTTACATGATAAAAACTGTTTTTTTTTGTTTTTGGTGCATGATGAAAGGGAAATATATGGAGCAGCAGACATAGAGATGCTGTAAAAACTGCCATTTACAGAGACTAATTTGTGAATTTGTAACTCAGATCTCAGTAAAAATTTGGTTATCAGATAGTCGTATGCTAGGATAAGGAGGTAAAGTAAATAAGAAAGCATTAATTAAAATGATACTCCTAAAATAAAAATAAAAAATACAATAACTCTGTCTTATGTCACCACTAATAATGGAGATAGATGCCATGAAAAAGTTTGTCAGCAACTATTATTTTAATATATATGAGTACTGATAATATACAATACTATAGAAACATAAAGTTCTATATTAAGAATTTAATTACAGATTATATGAAATATCCTGGTATCTATGCCACATCAGACCTCCTAGGAAGTGAATGAGAGAGGCTATAAATGCACCAAACATTTTTTTCATTCTGTAGTCTAGTTTCAAGACATTGAAAAATACATTCCTTGGGATTCAATAAAGCTCACATGGAGTGTAAGAATAGTACAGCCGCTCCTGCATGGAATATTATATGTGTGGGGAATACTTGTCAGGATGTGGCCAGCAACTTTTCATGGCTGTTGTGTTGTACTGACCTAGGTACAGTACTGTGGTAGACAGGGCCATGTACCATGAAATTCAGTGCCAACTATATTGCATGTCAGCTACACATACGGTGGGAGTTGTACACACTGTCCAGATGTCAATATCCATTACTGCTGGG
Organism: Protopterus annectens; assembly: GCF_019279795.1. NCBI lineage: Eukaryota > Metazoa > Chordata > Ceratodontiformes > Protopteridae > Protopterus > Protopterus annectens. Next base: position 494,988,992 of record NC_056728.1, on the reverse strand, counting down.
AACCTGGATAGGTCATGTACAGGGGGCCACACATATAAACAGTACACAGGTTGGAGTAACCTACATAGTGCCTACCATACCTCACAACTTTACAGACCTTTTGCAGAATGTACACAGGTTTGCATCGTATCTGTAGTGTCTTTATTCTAAAATAGTGGTTGTCTGGCAAACCATTGGCAAACCATGAAAGTCTAAAGTCAGAACATACTGATGGATGGTAGTGTCTCAGACTTCATACCATATAGAAGAATACATGTTAATGCTAAATCTGTTATTGTATCACCCTTCCAGGTTTGTAAGGCCAGTAGTTACAATGTTCTGTATATTTACACCTTTGTCACCCAGTTACTCATGGTTTTGTCCAGATGTCTGGCTCACATATGTAGAGAGGTATGGTGCCTAGCAGCACAGTAGGGCATTCTGTCACTTACCATTGTCATTCCAGGGGGGTTCACTGACTGGCAGCCTGGGAACATATGACTGACAGAACGCACTGGCTCGCTACAGATGTCCTGCAGCAGTCTCACAAGGCCTACAGGCCTCTGGTAAAGGCCCATGCCTCACCCATAGTGCCTTTGTAGGGAATGTCATGGGGTCCATACTACCAGCATAACACAGTCAACAAAATGCAAATGTAAGGCCATGCTGCAAAATGCTAGTAGCATACCTCTCAACCTTGTAGAGGAAGAAATCTGGACAAATCCATACATAATGGTGGTATAAAGGCCCAACTATAGGGACACATTTGAACTATAGCTTTCATATTGTTAGACAGTTGATAGAATAACAAAGGGTGTGTGTAGTAGCATGGATGTCATGAAGGATGTGAAATCTGAAACTGTAATGTCCTGTCTATTCCCTGACTCCAACCCTGAGTGATTTGCAACAAATGTGCTAGAAAACCACAATGTTAAGGAAAACCGACCAGATATATGAGGCATGCATCTGGACAATCTGTGAGATTCTGTACAGTTGACAGGTATGGCCACACCAGGATATGACCTGTTGGTAAGAAGAAAAATGCACAACCAGGAGATCCCCAGCCAGCATATCACCAAGGTGCTGGACCTTTTACACAGTTTCAACAGTCAATCGCCTGTAGCCACACCTCCCAACTGACCTGATTGTGCAAGAAAGTCTTGCCTTTACCTCATAATATAGGTCTGGGCATCATCCATCTTGTATTTCACTGGTATATAACTGTGATGATCCGATTATATCTGTCAGTAGGTGATGACACAATACAGTACAGTGTCAAACAAAACATTACATATGTCAGAAAATGTCAGCTAAAACAAACCCTTTCACTCAAGCAATTCATACATTGATAAGAGCAATAGTTACAACCCCCCCCCCATGTTTGGTCCATTGTTTCCCCATATTGGCAGCCTATCTCCAGATATCTTGCACAAACAGGTTGCAAGGTATGGCTGTAGCACACAACACCCCAGACTGGAGTACAACTATCCCTGGAATGGATTCCCACATTTACAATAGAAGGTCATACTGAGCATGCTCCTACACTTAGAGAAGTGAAGCCCATGTCTGAAACCACATTGGACTATATATCTCTGTATTGTGCAAATGTCTTTGCATACACACAGCTATGTAAACCTAACTGTCTCCACACACACACACACATACACACACACACATCAGGCAGGATCACTCACAGTCAGCTGTAGGTGGCACATATGTGGCATATCTGCATCTGTTGTGTGTGATACACACACACACACACACACACACACACACATATATATGGGCAACATATTACAATATGTCAAGCATGCACACACACAGACATGGGGAAGACAGGGACAGACAGAGATAGAGTGAGGCACACTGGGAGACACACACAGACAGTGAGTCATACACAGGGATACCCTGAATGGCAGAGAGTGATGCCCTGGCACAGATGGTTGCATACCAGTTCTAAACACTGCCATGTGCCAGCATGAAGATGAGATTCATTGTCTGATGGTACAGAGGTGGGGGCTGGAATACCACCTCACCTACGTGTGTGTGTGTGTGTGTGTGTGTGTGTGTGTGTGTGTGTGTGTGTGTGTGTGTGTGTGTGTGTGTGTGTGTGTCTGTAGGTCTAACTATTATGATGCCTTACTCACCCAGTACACTTCCCATTGCCCTACTTTACAACATCTGCCAGTGTCATTCACCTTAGAAGTACCTTTGTACTAGCTTTAGTCCTGTAAGCTCTATAGTGCATGTTATAACTGTGTAACACTATCATACAAATAACTAGATAGGTAGGGGTTCTAATCCCAGTCCAGGCATATGCAACAGTGATTGTGTGTGTGTGTGTGTGTGTGTGTGTGTGTGTGTGTGTGTGTGTGTGTGTGTGTGTGTGTGTGTGTGTGTGTGTGTGTGTGTGTGTGTGTGTGTGTATGTGTAGGAATAAGTGTTTTAGTCCATTCACATCCAGTACACCTCTCATTGCCCTACTTCACAAGATCTGCTGATGTCATTTACTGTAGAAGTACTGTTGGACTGACTTCTACCCTATAAGCTCTGTGGTGTGTGCGATAACTGCATAACAGTATAGTACAAATTACTATTTAGGTAGGGGTTCTAATAAATGTAAAAGTGTGTGTGTGTGTGTGTGTGTGTGTGTGTGTGTGTGTGTGTGTGTGTGTGTGTGTGTGTGTGTGTGTGTGTGTGTGTGCTTGTAGGTTAAAGATTTTGAGCCCAATCACACCCAGTACACTTCCCATTTCCCTACTTTAGCAGTCCTGCTGATGTCAGTCACCTTAGAAGTACATTTAGCCACCCCTCAGCCCCATAAGCTCTGTGGAGCATGCGATAAGCGCATCACACTGTAATACAAATAACTAGTTAGGTTGGTGTTCTAATCTCAGTCTGGGCAAATGTAAAAGTGTGTTTGTTTCTGTGTGCATATGTGTTTGTAGGTCAAAGATTTTGAGCTCATTCACATACAGTACACTTCCCATTGCCTGCTTTAGCAGTCTTGCTGATGTCAGTCACCTTAGAATTACTTTTAGGCAACCCTCATCCCCACAAGCTCTGTGGCACATGTGGTAACTGTGTAATACTATAGTACAAATAACTAGTTAGGTAGGGGTTCTAATCTCAGTCCTGGCAAATGTAAAAGTGTTGTGTTTGTAGGTCAAAGATTTTGAGCCCATTCACACACAGTACACTTCTCATTGCCCTACTTTAGCAGTCCTGATGATGTCAGTCACCTTGGAAGCACCTTTGAGCAGCCTTCAGCTCTATGGCATGTGCAATAATTATGTAACACTATAGTACAAATAACTAGTTAGGCAGGTTTTCTAGTCTCAGTCCTGGCAAATGTAAAAGTGTGTGTGTGTGTGTGGGTGTGTGTGTGTGTGTGTGTGTGTGTGTGTGTGTGTGTGTGTGTGTGTGTGTGTGTTTGTTTGTAGGTCAAAGTTTTGAGCCCATTCACACCAAGTACACTTCCCATTGCCCTACTTTAGCAGTCAAGCTGATGTCAGTCACCTTAGAAGCACCTTTGTGCAGCTTTCATCCCTCTAAGCTCTGTGGTGTGTGTGCAATAATTGCAAAACACTATAATACAAATAACTAGTGAGGCAGGTGTTCTAATCTCAGTTCTGGCAAATGTGTGTATGTGTAGGATGAAGTATTTTGTGGCCTTTTTCACACAGTACATCACCCATTGCAATACCTTACAAAGGCCAGTGATGTTCCTCACCTTAGAAGTACCTTGGGACAACCTTCACCCTGTAAACTCAGTGGTGCATGTGATAAATGCATAACATTGTTGTAGCAGTAACTAGATAAGTAGGGGTTCTAATCTTAGTCCTGGCAAGTATGTATGTGTGCTTGTGTGAAAACCATATCCATTGGGGAATGGGTTTTGCAATTTTTTGCTGTCGCCCACACAGTACACATCCCAATGTCCACTTTACAAGGCCCACTGTTGTCATCCACTGTAGCGGTAGCTGTAGACACTCTGCAGCCCTATAAGCTCTGTGCCATGTGCAATAATTATGTAACAGTAGGGAATAAATAACAAGATAAGTGGCCCTTCTAATCTGTGGATACCATTCCCCACTCAGGAATCATAGACAAACACAATCAGCTAGGCATCAACCCCTATATCACTAGGTGGCTTGTAAACTGGCTCACAGATAGAACCCACAGTGTGAAAGCAGCAGGCTCCATGTCAGACTGCCGAACAGGCACAAGTGGAGCCCCACAGGGTATGGTCCTGTGTCCCCTTGTGTTCAGGGTCCACACCTCTGAAGTCCAGCCCAACATGAAGGGACTCTGGCTGACAATGTCCACAGATGACTGCAAGGTGGGTGCTATTATTACCTTCCCATGTGTTGTTGACATCCTGCACAAAGGCCTCACTGAGACCTATGACTGGTGTCAGAACCCTGGACTTTAGCTCAATGCCAGAAAATGTGCCGTCATCCCCTTTGGGCACAACCTGGTTTCCATGAAGTAATACATTGATGGCAGTCCACTGAACACTGATGTTGTTATAAGGGAACTGGTAACACTGGTTGACAGTGATCTCTCTGTTGCCATCACAGTGCCACTGTGTTCAGAAAGTCCATTTATGTGTCATATCTCCTGACTAAGGATGTTGCATCCAGGAAGTAAGAGGTCATTGTCTCCCTCTACTCTCCCCCTCATTAGGCCAATCAATGAGTACAATGGCCCATTTAGCATGTTCATAGGTTCATAGATAGGTACTAGGCTATCGGCCCAAGGGCTTATGTAAGCCTAGTCAACAAGGTTCCCTGGCTTACACCACCCAAGAAAGTTATTTTCCTGTGCCACTGTTGAGCAGAGACACAGGAGTGATCCCCGGGGTGTATTTCCTATTTCCCATCCACTCATCAAGATTTTTCTTGAAGAGTGCTAATGAAGAACTTTGCTTGACATAGATGTGTTCCAGAGTATGGAAAGTTTCCTGGACAGGAATCTATCCCTCCAGCATGTCCTGTTTATTATGGTGACAAAGTTTAGATCCCTAGAGCTTGTAGCTCAGAGTGATTGGGATTTCTTTGGGTGTAGCATGTCCAACAGCTCTGGGTTTGACATAGCTTTATATGATAGGCAGAGATCACCACGGAGTAGGCGATATGCTATGGAGTAAAGCTGGAGTTTTTTGAGATGGTCAGTGTAGGGCATTTGTTTGAGGCCAGTAATCTTCTTTGTAAGGTTCTTCTGTGGCCTTTACAGCTGCTGCAGATGTCTTGTGATGTACATTCCAAAAGGGGCATTGTACTCTATAATGAGTCTAATGAGTGTCGAGTAGAGGGGAACAATGACCTCTTTTTTCCTGGATGAGAACCCTTTTATGATGAGGTGTGCCACGTAGAAGGACTTCCTGACTACTGTGGCAATGTGACTATCAAAGGCGAGACTACTGTCCACCTGACTCCCAAGGTCTCTTATCACACATTCACTAAGTAGATTGCTGCCTATGTGGTAGTTCATGGGTACAGAGTTTTTACCAAAGGGGATGACACTGCACTTTTTGGCATTGAGCTTGAGGCCATGGCTCTGACACCAGGCATCTGCCTCAGCGAGGCCCTTCTGTAGGATGTCCACATCATTTGGGGACTTGACTATGGCTTCTAGTTTGCAGTCATCTGCAAACTTCATTAGCCAGAGGCCTTCTGTATTAGCCTGTACTTCAGAGAAGTAGATACCAAACAGGAGAGGCCCCAGGATGGAACCCTGTGGTACTCCACTTGTCACTGCTTTGAGGTCAGATTTGGAGTCTGCAACTTTTACAGTGCGGTTTCTGTCAGTGAGCCAGTTGGTAACCATCTTGTGACATAGGGATTTATACCTAGTTTAGTGAGTTTATCTGAAATTCCAGAATGGGGGATGGTGTCGAAAGCCTTGGCGAGGTCAAGATAGGCTGTGTGAACCACCTTACCCTCATCTGCGGCTTTGGTGACTGCCGCAAAGAAGCCGATCAGGTTCAGGAGGCATGATATGCCTTTCACAAACCCGAACTGGGTGGGATCCAGAGTTTGGAGGTTACCAATGTCTTTGTTTATGAGCTCCATGATGATACGTTCCATGACCTTGCAGACCAGGCTCGTCAAGCTAATATGTCGATAGTTCCCGGGATCAGTGGTGGCTCCCCCTTTGTGGAGTGGGATAACTGTTGTTGTGTACCATTCAGTGGGCACAAAGCCTGATGCGATGCTATTATTGAACATGGTGCTTAAGTGGGGAGCCAGTTCGTGTAAAATGCAGCCTGGGATGTTGTCCAGTCCCATGGATGCTGTGTTTTTGGCTTTAGAGAGTGCAGCTTTTACCTGTGCAGTTGTGATTACAGGGACTATGCATTATTCCTGTATAGATATGGGCCCTTTAGGGAGTGAGGGGAGGTAAAGTTAGCACTGAACCTATCTGTCAGGATGTTGGCAATATCAGTTGGTTCTGTAATTTTCATGCCATTGTGCTGTAACTCAGAGCAGATCTGGGTGTTGCCATCAAAATTCTTGACATAGCTATATAATGCTTTGTGGTTGTCCTTAGAATTAGTGGTGATTTTGTTTTTGTAGCTAGCTTTGGAGGATCTTATAAGGGATCTCAGCTTCTTACTGAGGCTGACCAGGGAGCTCCTCCACTCATGGGATTTTACTCTGTTTTGCAACAGTTTCTTCCTTCTGTTGTACAGTTTGTTTATGGCAGGGGACCACCAGATTGGCTTCCTTTTGTTGGAGGATAGCATCTTGGTTCTGTTTGGGATAGCACAATCCATGCACTTGTGTAAGTGCTTATAGAGTGCATTTGTGTAGGATTCAGCAGTTGTAACTGTATTGTCTATCTGCATGGGTGTCATGAAGTTCAACACTTCTGTCTTAAGAAGCATGAAGTTGGCTTTGGAGAAATTTTTTACCGTGGTTTCCTTAATGGGAGATGGGGGCGGGATATGGATATCAAGGGTGATTAGCTTATGGTCGGATCGGACCAACAAGGAGTTGACTTTAGGTTTGGAACACCGGTCACTCATATTGGTAATGACTAGGTCTAGGATATTGTTGCCCCTGGTGGGATGTGGATAAGTTGATCCAGGGCACTGGAGTTTCTGAATTCCAGAAAGCGTTGAGCTAAGGAGTTGGTACATGAGTAGTTTTCCCAGTTAATGGTGGGGTAGTTGAAGATGCCCATTATTAGGGTGTTTGGTTGAACCCTAATATTTTCCAGTACATCAAGAAAAGAGGAGTGGGAATCCTGGGGTATGGTGGGGGATCTGTAGCAAGCTACAATAATTTGGATTGCAGTTTTTCCCAGAGTTAGTTGCACTTGGATAACCTCAGATGCATTATGCTGAGCAACTAGCCTGGAGGTGTGGATATCCTTAATGAATATAGACACACCTCCATCTTTGGTGTTTCGGTCCAGGTTACATGGCCGAAAATTGTGGTATGGGTTATAGCCTGGTAGTGCAGGGGTGCTCTCTGGAGCCTTGAACCAGGTCTCAGTCACTGCACAGATATCAATGTGCCCATTTTAAGGAGTGCCTTGAGTGAGTGCATTTTGAGATTTAGACTTCTAGCATTGAGTAGCATTACCCTCAGTTTTTGCTTGCCTGTTCCCGTTACAGTGGTGAATCTGTCATTTGAACCTTGCCTAAAAAAGGCACTATAGGGGCAGCAAAAGCCTTAGCCAGTATCAGGAATCCCAGGGGTGACAGGTGCAGGCCATCTATGGCAAAAAATCGTGGTCTGTCGACCATGTCATCCCAAGCAGACAGATAATGGATCCCTTAGAATGACACCAGAAGCTTAGCCAATTGTTGAAGTCAATCATTTTGTACTTGTACTGCGGTATCATTCTGGGTGATGGCAGAATGCTACTCAGGGCTAGGGCTACATACCTGCCTGGGCTACAAGATCAGAGAGCTCTTCCATGTCTCTTTTCATGTAGTCCAGGGAGGTACATCTCAGGTCATTCACACCAACATGGACAATGACAGAGTCATATTTGTACTTGTTGTGGAGTGACCTGAGTGCGTGGGTTATGTGGCGGATCCTGGCACCCGACAGGCAGCTGACAGTAACCTTCTCCTTGTTTAGCCTGCTGAGTGGGACATCAGTGTGCCTGACTATAAAGTCACCTATGACTAGTGTGTTGGGTACGTTGTTTTGCCTTTTTGGCTGTGGTTGAGTGGCACACTGAGTCTGTGGGCTATGTGTCATTTGGGTTGTGTTGGGGGATGGAGGTTGCTTGCGTTTCTGCTTTGGAGGTCTATGTTGCTTAGACAAATTATTATTGAGAGCCTCCACAAATGTTTTTGTGTTACTATGTGTGGATTTTGGTTGTGTAGATTTAGTGAGACTATGTGATGAGTGTGGTGTGGTGCAAATGTTTACCTTCTCCTCATGACTGTCAAGTTCAGTCTTGGTTGGAGAGAGCTTTACATTCAGTTAGGCTAGATAAGTGCATCTCTCACAGGTTGTAGTGTTGGGTGGTAAGAGGAGAGGGTTGTCTGTGTACATGAAGCAATTTCTACATTGCCTCAAGATGCCCAGATTCATCAGATAGACAGGAGAGAACACTGGGAGCTGACCCTTGGACATGCCTGAATAAAAAACTATTTTCCTCTAGATAAGTGAGGAAAGTGAGTACAAGAGCTGTTTTTCTCTAAGCAAGTGAGAAAAGTAAGTACAAAAACTGTTTTCCTCTAGGTAATGAGGAAGGTTGAATGCTATAGTAATTAGTAGCTTATTTAGTGCTTACAAGTTCTGAACAAGTGCTGAGCACGAATAAGCAAATTTAAGTGTTAAAACTAAAAATCTGTATCTGCACTAGACGAGTTACAGGACAGAAACAAGTGCAAATGCAGGCTTTCAAATCAGAAAGTTGAGAGAGATGGAAGAAATTGCCCAAACGGCTAATAACTACAATTTCTAGGCCAGAACCACTCCTTATGTGGTAGATAGGTTACCTAATGCTTACCAATCCCACTGATAAGCTAGAAGGCTTCCCTCCAACACAGAAAGGCTTGGGGTTCTCAGAAGCTTACATACAGTCCTGGATACATAAAATCTGTATATGGAACACTAGTAACAGGAAAGATAGGAAACAGGCTTATAGTTTGTTTTTTTTTTTACAGAAAAGTAGCTAAAACAGTAGTAAAAACAATTCACATGTAGTGCAAGCTAGCACACTTGAGTATGTAGCAATATTAAATCAAACACAGTTTAAAAAATGCAATTAAATTAAAAAGGACTAAAAGCAAGTGCAGTAAGAGTTTATTAGCTGGGATGTGGTAAAGAGATGGGACTGGGGGAGTATCTGAGATCAAATCGACAGTGGGGCGGGCAACTGCAAAAGCCACCAAATTTAAACTACAAGCCAGAAATAGGGAGGGTGGGTGGGACAAAACAGTTTCAATAGAGATCTAAGCAACAATTAACAGTTGTTGTTGCTGTTTGTCTTTTGGCTTTTCCCGGTCAGGGGTCGCCACAGCGGAACTCTGGTCCGCTAATGATTGGCAGTAGATTTTCACGAACGCCGAGATGTCATCTCGACGTTCAACCTTCAATGAAGGCACGCCCATTTACGCATGTCTTTTGAATGCCCACCCAACCATGGGGAGGACATGCAGACTCCACACAGAAGGCACTCCCCACACTCCGGCCGAGAACTGAACGGGAGAATCTCTTGCTGTGAGGCAACAATGCTAATTAACAGTACAAACTCTAAAACCAAAGAATATATACTCAGCTCTATATATTTGCAGATAGATTGTAAGGCAGTCTCTCAGAACACAGGTTCCAGCAATTAAATGCAGGCTGTTACTAACAGGTCTAATTTTATGCAAGTGATCCTTGAGTTAGATAACACACAAGCTGTAAAAATCAGTTATACCAACTGAAGACACGGCAGAAAATAGGGGGAGGTGGGGAAAACAGTTTCAACAGAGATTTAAGCAACAATTAACAGTACAAACTCTAAAACCAAAAAATATACTCAGCTCTGTATATTTGCAGATAGATTGGAAAGCAGTCTCTCAGAACAGGGGGACAACAGTTTCAACAGAGATCTAAGCAACAATTAACAGTCAAACTCTAAAACCAAAAAAATATACTCAGCTCTGTATATTTGGAGATAGATTGGAAGGCAGTCTCTCAGAACACCAATGTACACCAATGGACACCTGCAACAACTGGAGAGGCTGCAAAAGTACCTCGCAAAGAGGATCCTAGGCCTTAAACACTTGCCCTATATGGACAGACTCCAATAACTCCAACTATTCTCTGTCTCATATTGGCTACTTAGAGGCGATCTCTGCCTGACTTACACAGCTATGTCTGAACCAGCTCTGTCAGGAATGCTACATCTGAAGAAACCAATCCATCCACACTTCATGCCCCAGAGACCTTAACCCCATTTCCACAATCAACAAAACATGCTGGAGGGATAGGTTTACAACCCAGAGACTGCCCACGCTATGGAATAGACATCACATACATGTCAAGCAGAGCACATTACTGGCCCACTTCAAGAGAAATCTGAATGAGTGCATGGGGAATAGAAATCCAACCCCAAGGATCACTTCACTGGCTATACTCATTAGACACACTGGGGACTATCACCAGGTGGCACGATGCCAGGGTATTCCCATGGGCTAGGCTTGTAAAGGCTCCATGGCTATTCGCCTAGTACACACCTTTGAAGCTATGAACCTTATGGATCTCAGTATTGGCAAATGTGTGTGCATCAGTGTGTATAAAAGTGTTTGCGAGTGTGTAAACATGTGGGTGAAAGTATTTTGAGGCCCTTCTTACCAAGTACACCTACCATTGCCATACCTTACAAGGGCTGGTGATGTTATTTACTATATAAGTACCGTGGGACACTCTTCACCCTGTAAGCTCCATGGTGCATGTGGTAATTGCTTAACACTATAGCACCAATGATTATATAGGTAGGGGTTCTAACCTGAGTCCTGGCAAATGTATGTGTTTATTTGTAGGATACATCATTTTGAGGCCTCACTCTCCCAGTACACTGCCCACTGCCATACTTTACAAGAGCCGGTAATGTTAATCACTATATAGGTACCTTGGGACACACTTCACCCTATAATCTCCGTGGTGCAGGTAACTGCATAGCACTATAGTGCTAATGACTGCATAGGTAGAGGTTCTAATCTGAAACCTGGCAAATGTGTGTAAGTGTGTATATTTGTAGGATACATTATTTTGAGACCTTACTCTCCCAGTACACTGCCCATTGCTATACTTTACAAGGGCTAGTGAAGTTGTTCACCTTAGAAGAACTGTGGGACACTCTTCACCCTCTAATCTCTGTGGCACATGCAATAAATGCATAACACTGATATTTGCAATAGGTAGGGGTTCTAATCTCAGTCCTGGCAAATGTGTGTGTGCGAGAACTTTATTCTGTGTATGTGTTTGAGTGAGAACTATATCCATTGTGGGGGTGGGTTTTACATTTTTAGGCAATGGTACTCCCATTACACATCCCAAGGTCCACTTTACAAGGCCTGCTGTCTTCATCAACCATAGAGGTATCTGTTGACACTCTTAAGCCCAATAAGCCCTGTACCATGTGCAGGAACTATGTAACAGTATGGACTGGCCAAGAAGATAGGCAGGGCTGATAATTTCAGTCCTGGCAAATGTGTATATGACCATATTTGTGTGTGTAAGTGTCTATAACTGTAGGTCCGAGTACTTTGGGCCCAGTCTCACCCAATAAATCACTCATTGCCATACTTTACAAGGCCTGGTGATGTTGTTCACCTTGGAATTACCTTGGGATTATCTTCACCCTGTAAGCTTTGTAGCATATGCAATAAATACATAACACTGTATTAGCAGTAATTAGATAGGTAGGGGTTCTAATCTCAGCCATGGCAAATGTGTGTGTGTCTGTGTGTGTGTGTGTGTGTGTGTGTGTGTGTGTGTGTGTGTGTGTGTGTGTGTGTGTGTGTGTGTGTGTGTGTATGTGTGTGTATTTGAGTGAGCACTATATCCACTGGGTGGCTGTGGTTTACAATTTTAGGCCATGGTACTCCCAGTACACATCCCAAGGTTCACTTTACAAAGGCCACTGTTCATATCCACCATAGAGGTATTTGTGCATCCTCTTCAGGCTTATAAGCCCTGTACCATGTGCAACAGTTTTGTAACAGTATGGAATGAATAACATGATAGGCAAGGCAGTACTGGCAATTGTGTATGCACTGGTGTGTATAGCAGTGTTTGTGAGTGTGTAGACTTGTAGGTGGCAGTCTAATGAGTTCCCCCCACCCAGTACACACCCCATTTCCATACCTCACAAGAGCATGTGATGTTATTCACTTTACAGGTACCTTGGAACAGTCATCACACTATTAGTTCTGTACCACCTGCGATAACTGCATAACACTATAGTACCACTAACTAGATGGGTAGGGGCTCCAAATACAACACTGGCAACTGTGACCGTGTGTGTGTGTGTGTGTGTGTGTGTGTGTGTGTGTGTGTGTGTGTGTGTGTGTGTGTGTGTGTGTGTGTGTGAGACCCTGTGTGTGGGGGAACAGTATTCTCTGTGTTTGGTCAACGCAATATCTTCTGGGGGTGTGGGTTTTACCAATCTGAGGTGTGTTCCACCCACTACAGTTACCATTTTCTACTTCACAAGGCCTGCTGATGTCAACCACCATGGACTTATCTGTATTCAACCTTCAGCCCTATAAGCTCTGTGGCACATGCAGTAACTGTTACACAGAACTGGTAAATGTGTACATATACAGCTGTACCTCAGATCTGATATGCCTGATGTGTTACCACTCTACCATACTCCTCATTGCCAATGTCTGCAGGGCCACCTCCTGCTGACACACAGACACCTAGAACACAAACTGAATACAGCATGTGAGACTACATTCAGTCAGCATTACTAACACCAATAATGCATCATGGCTGAAAAGGTACACACACTCTAAAGTGTGTCCATTACAGTTGCAGGCTGACAGCACCTTACACACCATTACATGACTAAACTGTACCTAATTTACCCTGTGCATCAGAACCATATTAGCATGCCCCTACATTGGTGGTATGGATGACAGGTATGTGACACAGGTATCATCATATGCACAGGGTGTTGTATGGGTTTGCCAGAGGCCTAGGCTGGGCCATATGGTTGACATCATGTGTGTGTGTTTGGAGGGGTGTTCTATGAATGGGCCATGCAGATGGTGTGTGTGTGTGTCTGGAGGTTACCTGTCTGTAATGGTGATGTGTATGTGTGTATATGTATGCACACAGTCATGCCATGTGTCTGACCTATGCAGGGGTAAGTTGGACAGCTGTAGACGGTACATGGCAGGGTGTACAGTTCACCATCTCCGGCCACGGACATGGGAACTGATCCCACCAGGGGTCTCACTGGTAGCACCAGGCCCAAGGCCAGATGCAAGCCTGCTTCCCGATAGTGACTACTGTCTGCTGATTCTGTGTCCCTGATGGGAGTGGCCAAAACCACGTACCCATGGCCTGCTCCATTGTGGCGTGGACAGCACCCCCCCTTCAGTAGTGCTGGTGGTACTGCCACTATGAGAGTGTGAAGGTGCACAGCTCCATAGACACTTAGCAGATGTTGGTGCTAACCTACTTCCACATAGGCAACACCCAACTCCCACCACATGTACTGGCACAGACATGCCATGGTCAAGGATTGCCAAGGGCTCACCCCACCACCTATTCATGACCTCAGTATTTTGACATGTGGCCTCAACCAGGTCATTTTGTTGCCACGTAAGCCAAGAGTTGCATCCAAGGCCCTAAGCATTTGTCTGGTGTTGCATTCACTATGTACCTGTAAATCCATGACAGCCTGACACGTGTCTGGTGACACCTTCTGTGGCACTTGCGACAGGGCTTGATGACCAGCAGTCCTCCCTTGAGCACCCCTGTCCATCCGCCTGTGTGGGCCTCACCTGCACTCTGGCTATGGCTAGTGGCTACACTCACACTTGCCATAGTCATCACACTAGCCTGTTCCATGCCACCACCTGCCAACAGTCCATTATCTGTGGCTGCTGGGATGGGGTATGTGTGGGCATTGTAGTGGGGACATTGTGGATGACTGTTGGATGCCAACTGATGGCACACATTCAGGCCCTGACAACCCCACCTGTGCCCCACTATAACCGCCATCATTGTCAGCGTCTGCAGAGACACTGACATCAGATTCTGAGCAGAAGGGACCATAACCACCATGTCCACCTGTGAGGGGAAGACAACACTTGTAAATTAATCAAACAACAACAACAAAGCACTCCCAACAGAGTTAATGCCTCACCACGGAAAATGAAGAAAATAGTAAGTCCAACAGCAGCACCACGTATGAGATGACCAGGCTCACTTAAATTATCCAGATTACTCAGACTAATCTGGATAATTTAAGTGATCCTGGTCGTCTCATATGTGGTACTGTTGTTGGACTTACTTGTAAATTAATACCTGCACTATAAGGTTTGCTGGTACACATGCACACACATGTGCACATGCACGCACACACACACACACACACACACACACACACACACACACACACGGACACACGGACACACACAGACACGCATGGATACACACACACAGACACATACAGGTGAGATGGCACAAAGGCATTACATAGACCTCGCAATAGTCAACTGGTGACATTCACAATACAGTCAGACCACAAAATACACACTCTGGACAAGCCCTCAACATCATGCAGTGCAGCCCGTTCCACTTAATGTTACTACTAATATACACCTCTGGGATATGTGAGTAGTGTCAGTAGGTGATGGACCTTCACCTAGCACACACTGCAGCCATGTACACATTATTGTTGTTCACCTGTATAGCACAGTCCCAACTACTATAGAAAATACCTGTCAACTGTACAGAGTTTCGCTGAAGTCTAGATGTGTGGCTCATATTTTTGGTCTGTTCCTCATAAATCATGTGTTTGTCTGACACATTACTGGGATGATCTGAGGACTGGCATCAATAATTAATGACATGGTTTGAGTTTCACACTTCATCACCTGCAGTACATGCATGTTAAAGCAAAACCGGTTACTCTAACAACCTTCTAAGCTTACAGTGGATATAATAAGTGTACATACCCCTGTTAACATGCCAGGTTTTTCTGATATATAACATGAGATCACAGATATCATGTCATGACATTTCCCACCTTTAATGTGACTTATATCCTGTGCAATCCAATTGAAGAAAAAACACATCTGTTAGGGGTAACATATAGAAGGTGAAATACATACAATAGGCTGGTTGCATGAGTGTGTACACCCTTAAACTAATACTTTGTTAAATCAGCTTTTGATTTAATAACAGCAGTTAGCCCTCTTGGGAAGGTGTCTATCAGCATGGCACATTTTGACTTAGCAATATTTGTGCACTCCCCCTTGCAGAAGCCCTCCAACTGTGTCAGAGTGTGAGAGCATCTCTTGTGCACAGCCCTCTTCAGGGCAACCCACAAATTTTCTACTGGATGTAGGTGTGGACTGTGGCTGGGCCATTCCAAAACATTGATTGTTTTCTGGTAAAGCCATTTTCTTATGAACTGAATGTATGGTTGGGGTCATTGTCGTGTGGAAAGGTGTAATTCCTCTTCATCTACAGCTTTCTAGCAGACACATGCAGACTTTGGGCCAAAATGGACTGGTATTTGGAACTGTTCATAATCCCCTTCACCTTGGCTAAAGGCCCACTTCCAGATTATGAACAGCAACCCCAGAGCAGGACACTGCCTTCACCATGCTTCACCATGGGGATGGTGTTCTTTTGGTGTTTCACAGTGCTGTTATTGTGCCAAACAAACCTTTTGGAATTGTGGCCAAAACGTGCAACCATTTTCCCACATGCTTTTGGGTGACCTGATGTATTGTTCTTGAGAATTTCACCAGATCTGGATGTTGTTCTGTGTGAGGAAAGGCTTCCATCTTCCAACCTTATCAAATAGGCCAGATATGTGTAGAATATGGGAGATTGTTGTCACATGTAGTACTCAACCAGTACTTGCCAGAGATTCCTGCAACTCCCTTAGTGTTTCTGTAGGTCTCCTGGCAGCCTCCCTGACCAGTTTGGGATTTGTCTCTTCAACACATTTGGAGGGATGCCCACTTCTTTGCAATGTCACTGTTGCCATATATTTTCACCATCTTTTGATGACTGTCTGCACTCTGCTCCATCTTATATGCAATGCTGTTGAAATGTTTTTGTACCTTTCTCCAGGCTGATACCTTTCAAAAATGAGATCCCTTTGCTGATTCTTAAGCTTTATGTGAACCATGGCTGTTGCTGTAGTAGGCAACTGAGTAAAGGTCAGGAAAATCCTGGTAGGACAGCTGACCATTATTTTCTGTTAATCAAATAGTCTCTGTAATTGTGTACCCATGAACACGTAATGTTGTGACTATATGGAAAGCTGCATCAACACAGTATTAGCTTCAACCTGTGCACAGTTATGCATCTATCTTCTTGTACATTTTACATTTGTCATGATTGTTCCCCTAACAGATTTGTTTGTTTTACAATTGAATTGCACAGGTTATAGGTCACATGAATGGTTGCAAGAGTTTGGCAATGTGTTATTGTGCTCTCATTTTTGTATATCAAAAATACCTGGCATTTTAACAGGTGTGGGTACACCATTTATATGCACTGTATAACACCAGTTTATGAAATATGTCCCTAGTCTTAGGCATTTGTCCCCCTATTTTGTCAGTCTTTGTCCAGATTTCTTGCAATAACAGGTTGTGAGGTATGCTACAGATATGTTACATCTCCTGCAAATAGGCCCCTGTGATGACCACTGTGATGCAATGCAGTTAATCCCACCACAAGTGAACATGCACATATTGCAATATAGCTGAGAGTAGCAGTTGTGTACATGGTAAAAAGCATGACCTTAACATGCTGGGGTACTGGTGGGCCACAACAGGACAATCCCATACTCAATGGCTTCAGGCTTCTGTCCCACATCCAGACCAGAGGTACCTATGTAGTTGTGGGGCAGAGGTATTGTCAGCAGACTCACATTTGACATTGGTACAAGATGAATGCTAATTTTCCTGCACATGTACAGTACAAACTCTGATAGTACACATTTTTCTGTCCTTCACCATAGATGTGCACTTGTGTGCATTACTAAACCCCAGCCACAAATGCAGCTTGACCTCACATATGCATCTAGATACTCTACAGATGCCTTTTGACTGCTACTTGATTCAATTGATGTGCACCGTGGCCTTACCTGGATGATCCTCACCTGTTGCCTGGGTGCCACCCACCTCCAAGACTTGTGCTTCTTGTGTTGGCTGGTGTGTGGGGGCTGCATCAAGCTTGGCAAGGAGCTCCTCTGTTGCCATAAGTGGGGCCTATGTTACAGGATCCCCACCTGTAGCTTTACATTCCCTGGCCATGGAAGCAGCTCTTTGCTGGGCATGACATATCAGGTCAGTCGCACGATGCCTGACCTGATCATATGTGTGGCCATGGCAGCCAATGTTGTTCACCCTGTGGCCAAGCTTGTCCCACAGGGCAGTCTGCACCTGCAGATCCTGTTGGCTACAGCCAAACATCACCCCATGGTGCTGGATGATAAGGTTAATAATAGCCTCATTTCCAGCTGCAGAGTACTGGGGCTGACAGACATGTGGCATGTCACCTGGAAGACATAAACAGGGAAACACATTACAGGACCTCATACGTTGGTCATCATCCTTTACAGAACCTAAACATTAACATTGTTTATCATTAGTCACCACATACAACCACATCATAAACCTGTCATCTATCAGCACAGTATGAGCTTGCATTGCACTCCTAGTCCTGCTGTGTCATGTCATGTTTTTGGGACAGATGCCCTTTTTCCTTTGTTAAGGTGAGAGTGTGATGTTGGAGAAGGATTGTAGGTATGTCTGTAGAGGTAAGTTGGGTAGGGAAACAGACAAGACAGGCAAAACAGCAGCCATGGGCAGTGTATGACACATGTGGGGGGTGAACACCTTGAATGGGGAGGGAGTCGGGAATCAGGGGCCCATGAGCCTCCATTTGGTTATGGTAGGACTGACATCCCCACCTGCAGGCAGTCACAACTGCACCTTCACAGCACCAACAGTGGCTGTGCTGGTGGCTGGACAGGAGGGGCAGCCTGCCACTCAAGGTGCGCCAGGCAACCCTCCATCTTGCACAACTGGCCACCCAACTCAGAGCAGATGACACTGCGCACCATATCCCAGAACTGACGACGGATGTTGGACTCATCTCCGCAAGCGCCCCCAGATGGTGCATGGTCTGCAGGAGATGAAGTTCCATGCTGGGTCCCACATGTGCTGGGGTCCATTGCCATGGCCAGATAGGGTGGGACAGGTTGATCCACTGTGATCAGCCTTCCCAAATGTGCTATGTTGTTGAGGTATTCCAAAATATATTGCTTAGTCATCAACAAAACATTTCAATATTAGATTTAAAGCCATACATGGGTGTTCAAATAACCCAAAACAACAAATGTGAAACAGTTGCATAGCAAACAGAACACATGCATAACTGGAACAACAGTAAGCACGGTAACAGCATGCCAGTAACAATGTTGGCAACAGGCCACCAACAATGCTATGCGAACAAGGTATGTTAACATGCAACCAATTAATTAGATGAACAATAATGTAACACATGCCCCAACATTAGGTTTAGTAACACATACCCGCAGTATATGAATAATAATTGGTGATGCAGATGAGGGGTGGGGAGAGAAGAAAAGTCTTTTAGCAGCTGCATAGGCCTCTGTTTTTACAATAGTACTGCTCAGTACTGTAGAGGTCTGCCCTAACTTTACAACTACCTATGGCCTACCTATGACATACCCATATTTGTGAGGTGGGCTATGTAGACAGCCTTCTTTACAATGGTGCTCACATGGTGGCTAACTGTCAGGTTGCTACCAACCTCAGTGCACAAGTTGCCTCACACCTGACTGCATGCTCAGTACATTATTACTGCCGTACTTAGTGTGGATGACATCTGCCACAGCAGGGGGAGTGATGGCTCTTCTGGCATCCCGTTTGTGGTAATGCTTCTTGTACCGGTCAGCAATCGGGTGACTGCCTCTTGGGGGATGGCCACATCAGTAGGGGGATGTCAGATAGTGGACAGCTTGCAAGCATCCGTACACCTGGTCATCCACAGACCACTGCCATTGTCCTGTACCTCAGATACATATATCTCAAACAGCAGAAGCCCCCAGACAGATCCTTGGGGTACACTGTTGTGGATGAATCTACTATTAGGGGTGGGTTCTACTACTTTGACTAAGTGGCTAATATCATTGGGCCAGTTAGCTACCCATCTAGTAACTACAGGTTGGTGTCTTGCTCTGTAGGCTTATGTATCCTCTCCACCTGGGGAATAGTGTGAGAGGATAGGGCTAGGTGAAGATAGGCATTGTTCACCATCTTCCCCTCATCCCTGTGTTTGTTGACCACTGCAGATAGGTCAATCAGGTTTCACAGGCCTGATCTCCCTTTGACAATACCATAGTGTGTGGGCCCAGGCATTTTGATGTTGCTGATGTCCATGTTCATAATGTCCTCGATATTGCCTCCCATGCCCTTGCAGAGCAGGCTAGCTAGGCTGATGTGCATCATATTGGCTGGGTTGGTGGCTTGTTCCACCTTTGTGTACAAGGATGACAGTGGCTGTCCTCTGTGCAGATGGGATGACATTGGTGCTCTGGCTGTGGATGACTACAGTGCAGAATGGTTCAGAGAGCCCATGCCTGTGTTCATGTGGGATGCAGCCAGGGATGTTATCATGACTATGGAGACCTCTGTGTGTTGCCTTTGAGAGGGCATTACATATCTTCTTCCTGATGATGAGGGGAGGGGGCAGGTGCTGCACATGCACATGTATACCAATAGGGGGACAGTGGGGTGGTGTTCACACTTCACCTGTCTGCAGCCGGTTGCCTATATCTGTCCCATATGTGCATGTGGTGTTACTGAGCACCACTACAGAGCAGATTTGTATGTTGCCTCTGGAATTGCAAACACATGTGTGGAAGGCCTACTGATCTGCCTTGGTGGAGGTGTCCAATCTGCACTCAGAGACAGCCTTGGGGTTCATCACCTGTGCCCTTATTTCCTTGTACAGACCAAGGTGACATTGCTGCCAATGATGCACCTGTTCCTTCTTGGCCCGTCCAGCACTTGTTTCTACCTATTATGGTATTTCTGTATTGCTGCTGTCCACCACAGGAGTTTACCCTATCTTGAGGGAGATGATGTTGCCCTGTCAGGTACTGCTGTGTCCATACAGCTATGTGGGTGCCCACATAGTATTGTGGTGTGGACTTGGACACTGCTGCTAGTTCCAACAAATGAGACTCTGGCTGTATGGCTACTTCTACCTGCTCTGAGGGGATTTATAGTCATTTGTGTACAGTTCATTCTGTTTGACACTGTAAAGGGTGGGGAGCAGGGTAGATGATGACCTGAGCAGTGATGGCTATGTGGGCAGATATTATCAAGGGGATGGCACTGTAGGAGTGCTACAGTGGCTACTCATGTTGGCTAGGGCCAGGTACATGAGATTCCCACCTGTCATAGGGGTGTTGACCAGCTGCTCCACTGCATTGCCATTGACAAAGTCAAGGAATCTATGTGCATTTGTGTTCAAGTGGCATAGGTCAGGCAAACTATGGTTGGGTATTTGAAGTCACACAGGAGCAGGGCAGATGATTGAATCCTGACAGATTCCAGCAGGTCCCAATACATGTGATGGGTGTCCACAGTCATGTGTGGAGGCCTGTAACTAGCTATGATTTGAGTTGGTATTTTGTCAACTGTTAACTGCACTCAGGATGTAACACATGCAGCATACTGTTTGGCTATCCTGGAGGTGTGTATGTGTATGCTAATGTTCAACACTCCACCTTCTGTGGTTTTGAGGTTCTACATTTGGGGTCTATACATATGATGGGATGAGTGAACTGGCAAGGTTGGTGTGCTCTCCACAGCTAGACAGCAGGTGTCAGTGACTGCACGGATGTCAACATCCTACAGGACAAGCTATGCTTGCATTGACATGGGTGTCATTGTAAGACACCTAGCTCCTGTTAGAGCATGACATCTGCACAAAGGCACACATTAGTGGTAGGCAAAGGACAGTAAATATGTCACTTTATGATTCTAGCTGAAACACACATTTTTCTTCAAAGACAATGTCACATTCACAGGTGTACTCTGCAGGATATGACATCTGACAATGACATGTATGCTGATTTGTTATGACTGCAGTCTTTAATAGGTTGTCAGTGATGTGCCAGACAATACACAACTGTCTGAGGCATTGACTACAAATATGAAGCAGACATGTGGTCAGTCTGCAACACTCTGAATGGATGGCAGACACTGGGTCCATATATCACATACAGTTCATCACACACATCTGCACCTGTCATGTAGTATGCATATACCCTATGTAGATCTATTACATTTGTAAGACAAGCATATGTATCAGAGTAGAATTCACAGGTGACATATGACTAATTACAACATCCCAGGGAGCTGGCCCTACCAGTGACACACTCGGTATTGGACAACAGAGACTCCATTAGTAGTCATACATGAGCTGAACTTTGCTGGGGTGAATCAAAGGCTAGAGATGTGCTCCATGTCAATGCAGGCAGGGCAAGCAGAAATGGCCATCGGTGCTAGACAGCACCATGTGAGTCTGTCAGGTGTTGTTGCGCCCTGGTGTTTAATGTCCCATTTGACATCATTGCATCCCCCTTCTGCATTCCATTACATGCTTACATGACTGAAATACCTGTTATAGTGCTCAGCAGTTACCTCACAACAATGCAATTGGTTAGATTTGTGAAGTCATAGTCTGTCTTTGTGTAGATGGGTTGGGACCT